>NW_024044948.1:0-110190 GCF_015852505.1 Tachyglossus aculeatus | reverse complement strand
GAACAGAGCTACCAACTCTGTTCTGTTGTTCTCTCCCAAGCGCTTAGCACAGTACTCTGCACACAGTAAGCGCTCAATAAATACCAGTGATTGTGGGCAGGGAACGGAGCTATCAAATCTGTTTAGTTGCAGCTTCCCATGCACTTAGTACAGGTGTTCTGCACACAATAAGTGCTCAATAAATACCAGTGATTGATTGTGGGCAGGGAACAGAGCTACCAACTCTGTTCTGTTGTAGTCTTCCATGCAGTTAGTACAGTGTTCTAACACACAGTAAGTGCTCACTACGTACCATGATTGATTGGGTTCAGGAACAGAGCTATCAACTCTGTTCTGTTGTAGTCTCCCATGCAGTTAGTACAGTGTTCTACACACAGTAAGTGCTCACTAAGTACCATTGATTGATTGTGGGGCAGGGAACAGAGCTACCAACTCTGTTCTGTTGTAGTCTCCCAAGCGCTTAGAGGCTACCAACTCTGTTCTGTTGTAGTCTGCCAAGTGCTTAGTACAGTGGGTCTGCACCAGCACGTTATCAATTAATACCATTGGATTATGGGCAGGGAACAGAGCTACCAACTCTGTTCTGTTGTGCTCTCCCAAGCGTTTAGTACAGTGCTCTGCACACAGTAAGCGCTCAATAAATACCAGTGATTGTGGGGCAGGGGAACAGAGCTATACCAAATCTGTTTACTGTTGTAGTCTCCCAAGCGCTTAGTTACAGTGCTCTGCACACTATAGAGTGCGCAATTAAATACCAGTGATTGATTGTGGGCAGGGAACAGAGCTACCAACTCTGTTCTGTTGTTGTCTTCCATGCAGTTAGTACAGTGTTTCTACACACAGTAAGTGCTCACTACGTACCATTGATTGATTGGGTTCAGGGGAACAGAGCTATCAACTCTGTTCTGAGCTACTGTTCTGTTGTAGTCTCCCATGCAGTTAGTACGGTGTTCTACACCACAGTTAGAGTGCTCACTAAGTACACTTGATTGACTGGGGGCAAGGAACAGAGCTACCAACTCTGTTCTGTTGTAGTCTCCCCATGCTCAGTGTAGTACAGTGTTCTATGCACAGTAAGTGCTCACTAAGTACCATTGATTGATTGTGGGCAGGGAACAGAGCTACCATCTCTGTTCTGTTGTAGTCTCCCAAGCGCTTAGTACATTGCTGTGCACAGAGGAAAACACTCAGTAAATCGGATTGCCTGACTACCTGCCTGCCTGTCTGGAGTCCCCGGGGACCCCTGGAGTTCCCTCCTTCCCCAGGACACAAATAAGAGGGCGGAGGGATGGAGGGGGGAAGTAGGCCAAGAGTTCCCCCCAAACCCTCCTCCTCCTCTTCCTCCTCCTCCAGCCCCGCCCCCACACATCCCAGACCCCCAAAACTCTCCTCCCCAGGCCCCGGGGACATTGATCCAAACCTACTCCCGTCTACAGGGGGATTGCAACAGGCTCCTGTCTACAGGGGATTGAAACTCACTTCTGTCTACAGGGGGATTGTAATCAGCTCCTGTCTACAGGGAGATATTTTTATGGTATTTATTAAGCACTTACTATGTGCAAAGCACTGTTCTAAGTGCTGGATTGCCACCAGCTCCTGTCTACAGGGAGATTGCAACCAGATCCTGTCTACAGGGGGGATTGCCACCCAGCTCCTGTCTGCAGGGGGGATTAAAACTCATTTCTGTCTACAGGGGGATTGCAACCAGGTCCTGTCTACTGGGGGATTGTAACCGGCTCCCTTTTATAAGGGGATTGAAATTCACTTCTATCTACAGGGGGATTCTAACCGGCTTCCTTTCATAAGGGAATTGCAACCCGCTTCCGTCTACAGGAAAATTGCAACGAACTCCTGTGTGCAGGGAGATTGCAACCCGCTTCTGTCTACAGGGGGATTACAACCAGCTCCTGTCTACAGGAGGATTGCAATCCGCTCCCTTTTATAAGGGGATTGCAATGCGCTCCCATCTACAGAGAGATTGCAACCTGCTTCTGTCTACAGGGTATTGTAACCCGCTTGTATTTACAGTTGGTTGCCACCGGATCCTATCTAGAGGAGATTGCAACTCACTTCTGTCTACAGGAGGATTGCAACCAGCTCCTGTCTACAGGGGGATTGCAATCAGCTCCTGTGTGCAGGGGGATTGCAACTCTCTTCCGTCTACAGAAAGATTACTATCAGCTCCTGTCTACAGGAAAATTGCAACCAGGTCCAATTAAAGGGGATTGCAACTCGCTTCTGTCTACAGGGAGATTGCAACTCACTTCTGTCTACAGGGAGATTACAACCAGCTCCTGTCTACAGGAAGATTGCCACCAGTTCCTGTCTCCAAGGAGGTTGCAACCTGGTAAAATCGCCTCCCTCTGGGCTCCTTGCTCGGATTGGATACGAGTGGGGCCGTGGGTAAAGTTATAATTTAGTTTATTGATCACTGTGGGATTTGCTAGACGCTTCCCAATAAAGGCCATGAACTGTTCTAGGCGCTGGGAGTGATGCAAAATCATCAGGTTGGACAGAGGGAGGCCTTGTCCCTGGCCTATAGGAGGAGGGGAGAAGGGGTCATTTTGTTAAAATAGTAACTTATTAAGCGCTTATTATGTGCCAAGCACTGTACTAACCGCTGGGGTAGATACAAGTTTAAAAGGTTGGACACAGCCCCTTGTCTCACATGGGACTTAGTCTAGGGGAGGAGGGAGAAATTGTTTTTAATTGTACTTATTAATCACTTACTATGTGCCAGACAACTGTACTAAGCACTGGGGTAGATAAAAATTATTTAGATTGGACTCAGCTCCCGTCTCACATGGGGCTCACAATCTAAGCAGGAGGGAGAACTATCGTTTTTAAAAAATTGTACTTATTAAGCACTTATTCTGTGCCAGGCACTGTACTAAGCGCTGGGGTAGATACAAGGTCATCAGATTGCACACGGTCCTTTGTCCCACATGGGGGTCCCAGTCTAAGTAGGAAGGAGAACCTTTTTTATTTTATAGGTACTTGATAAGCACTTCTATATGCCTAGAACTGTATTAAGCTCCTATCACTATACTAAGCGCTGGGGTAGGTAAAAAATATTCACATTGGATACTGTGAGTCCTATATAGGGCTCACAGTCAAAGTAAAAGGGAGAACCGGTATTACTATTATTACTATTATTATTACAATTTTTTTATTAGTACTTGTTAAACGTTTAGTATGTTCATTCAATCATTCAATCGTATTTATTGAGCGCTTACTGTGTGACGAGCACTGCACTAAGCCCTTAGAGAGTACAATTCAGCAACAAATGCAGACAATCCCTGCCCACAGCGGGCTCACAGTCTAGAAGGGCGGAAAGAGACAACAAAACAAGTCAACAGGCATCAGTAGCATCATTATAAATAAATAGAATTATAGCTATATACACATCATTAATAAAACTAAATAGAACTATAAATATGAAAATGCATAGACACAAGGGCTGTGGTGCAGGGAGGTTCCCTCATCTGTAAGATGGGGATGAAGATCGTGAGCCCCACGTGGACAGGGACTATGTCTGAACTGATGACTTTATATCCACCCCCAGCGCTTAGTACAGTGCCTGGAACATAGTAAGCACTTAACAAATGCCTAAAAATAAATATCATCAATAGATGGATAATAGCAAAATATAGTAATATAATAATAATACATGGCATCTGTTAAGCACTTAAATTCACTAAAAAATAAATATCATAGATTGATAATAATAAATGTAGCAATATAATAATAATAATGTATTCGTTAAGCGCTTACTAGTGCTAAGCATGGTATTTGCTAAGCAGTTACTATGTCTGTCTTATATGCCTGCCTACCTTGTTTTGTTTCCTGTCTCTACTTGCTTTGTTGTCTGTCTCCCCCCGTCTAGACTGTGAGCCCGTTGTTGGGTAGGGACCGTCTGTAGATGTTGCCGACTATGTACTTTCCAAGCTCTTAGTACAGTGCTCTGCACACAGTACGTGCTCAATAAATACGATTGAATGAATGAATGAGTGAGAGAAGCAGCATGATGTAGTAGATAAAGCACTTGTCCTTCTGTCCGTTTCATAGCTCTTGTGGAATAATAATAATTATAATAATAATAAAGGTATTTGTTAAGCTGTTTTACTATGTGGCACGTGGAAGCAACCTGGCCCTGTGTAAAGAGTACAGGCCCGGGAGTCAGAAAACCTGGGTTCTAATCCTGACACTTGTCTGCTGTGTGACCTTGGGAAAGTGACTCCCTTAGCCCTTCTCTGAAATGGAGATTAAGATTGGGAGCCCCACGTGGGACAGGGATTGAGTCCAACTCCATTACCTCCTATCCACCCCAGCGCTTAGTATAGTGCCTGTCACGTAGTAAGACTTTAACAGACATCATGATTGTTTTTATTGTTATAGAAAATGTAGTATAGTCCATCACTCTGCATTCTGTGCCCCGCCTTCCAGTGCGTCAAAGAGAGGGCCTACCTGTATCGACCACGCAACCTAAGGGATAAGGCGCATGATTTCGGATCAGAAGATTGAGGGTTCACCCTCCGTGGTGATTTTTTTCTTCTTATCTTTCACAGGACAATTGCCTGCTCCAAATCGGACACAACTTAGAGGCGATTTCCGGTCCCGAGGCCTCTGCTCTCAGTGGGAATGAACCCGTCAATATCCTAACCTTTGGCCATTAGGATGTGATCCACCCCTTCTAGAATTAATTAAATTGTAATGAAGCAGGCCAAAATAACATGCCAACTGCCTGAGCAGGACGAAGGACAAAGCGCAAGGAGTATAAGCCCCCCTGAAGGAAGGGCAGATGTCTCGCCCTTTTCTTCACCTTTCCTAAGCCCTTCTATTTCCCATGTTTTGGGGGACCCAAGAATGGGAGGGTGTAGAAAGGAATGAAGAGGATGCAAAATGTGTGATCCTCAGGAAAACCTGTTTCCAACTTAGGGACAAGGAGCCCGGGCTTTGGGAGTCAAAAGTTGTGGGTTCTAATCCCGGCTTCGCACTTCTCGGCTTGTGACTTTGGGCCCGTCACTTCACTTCTCTGGCCTCAGTTCCCTCATCTGTCAAATGGGGGATAAGACTGTGAGCCCCACAGGGGACGACCTGATCACCTTCTATCTCCCCCAGCACTTAGAATGGTGCTTGGCACATAGTAAGCACTTAGCAAATATCATTATAATGATATCATCAGGGCATACACAGTCCCCTGCTTCACACGTAGCTCACAGTCTAAATAGGAGGGTGAACAGGTATTTTTATGGGATATTTTAAGTGCCTACTATGGGCGAGGCACTGGACAGAATTCCTAGTCCTGGCTCTGCCCCTTGTCTGCTGTGTGATTCCAGGCCAGTCACTTCACTTCTCTGGGCCTCAGTTACCTCATCTGTGAATGGGGATTAGACCGTGAGCCCCGTGAGGGGACAGTGATTCATTCAGTCGTTATTTATTGAGCGCTTACTGTGTGCAGAGCACTGTCCTGAGCAGCTTGGAAAGAACAATCCAATCAACAAAGAGAGACAATTCCTACCCACAGGGATTGTATCCAACCCGATTATCTTGTGTTAACCTCTGTGTTTAGAACAGTGCCTGACACATAATAATAATAATAATAAGAAGAAGAAGAATAGTGACATTTGTTAAGTGCTCACTCTGTGTCAAGCACTGTTCTAAGCGGTGGGGTAGATACAAGGTCATCAGGTTGTCCCACAGACTTCATCCCCATTTTACAGATGAGGTCACTGAGGCACGGAGAAGTTAAGTGATGGAGAAGCAGCTTGGCTCAGTGGAAAGAGCCTGGGCTTTGGAGTCAGAGATCATGGGTTCAAATTCCGGCTCCGCCAACTGTCACCTGTGTGACTTTGGGCAAGTCACTTCACTTCTCTGGGCCTCGGTGTCCTCGTCTGTAAAATGGGGATTACAACTGTGAGCCGTGGGACAACCTGATCACCTTGTAAACTCCCCAGCACTTAGAACAGTGCTTGGCACATAGTAAGCACTTAACAAATTCCAAAATTATTATTACGTGACTTGCCCAAAGTCACACAGCTGACAAGTCGCAGAGCCAGGATTAGAACGCTTAACAAATGTCACAGCCTGGGGACTGCTGACTTCCCGCGGTGATGCGGGCAGGACCGCCTCCCCCGCCATCTTCCCGGCTCTTGTGTTGGACGGGGAGAGGCTCGGGTTCCGTCGTAGGCGGGAGGCAGTTCTAAGCGTTGCGACCGTGTTATTAATGTTATTAATTGTGTTATTAGCAGTGTTATTGATGAACGGTGTTATTAATGAAGGAAAATTTCCATAATATCTATATCTGTCTACCTATTTACCTATCAATAGATGCATCTATATCTGAAATTCCGATATATCTATAGATAGCCGATTTATCCATATCTAGATATACAGATATAGACATATCTATAGATGCCTGTATCTATAGATGTCCATCTATCTATCTATCTATCTATCTATCTATCTATCTATCTAATCTATCTATCTATCTATATCTAGACATACTATAATCTATATATCTATACTTACCTGTCCGTCTGCCTGTCTATCTATCTATCTAGATGTCTGTATCTATAGATGTCTATATCTATCAATCTAGATAGATATATCTAACTATATATAGACATATCTACCTATATCTATATAGACAGATAGATAAAGAGGGAGATGTCTGAATATATGTATCTGAGATTCTGATATATCTACAGTTACCCAATATACCTACAGCTGGCTATATAGATGTAGGGATATCTCTATATCTCTAGATACAGACATATGGAGATATAGCTATATATCTATAGGTAGATATATCTCCACCTTCCGTTCATCTACCACGCATTTGGAAGGTGCGGGATTAGCTGGGGAAAAATATTGTAGGTCCCTCAATTATTAATCCTGATTATTAGGATCGGTGTGTAGCACTTATTATATGCCCAGCCCTGGGGTAGTACAGAAATAATAATAACTGTGGTACTTGTTAAGCCTTTCCGTAAGAATGTGAGCTTCAGCTGGGACAGAGACTGTGTCCAACCTGATAAACCTGTATCTCCAGCGCTTAGAACAGTGCTATGGCACATAGAAGCGCTTAACAAATACCATCATTATTAATCCCAGCGATTAGAACAGTGCTTGGAACGTAGTAAGCGCTTAACAAGTACCACAGTTATTAGAATTCTCCAGCATCGTATCCCAGGGCTTAGAGCCCAAAGCCCCACGGGTAATGGACAATGCCACTGACCCCTGAAAGGTCACAAGACCCCCGGTCAGTTCCCAAAGCTCCAAGACCCCCAGTGAGGCAGGGCTCCACCAGAGGCTTGGAGGGGTAAAGAAGAGAGAGTTAGTAATAATTCATGGCATTCGTTGAGAAGCCGTGTGGCCCAGTGGATAGAGCCCGGGCCCTGGGAGTCAGAACGACCGACGTTCAAATGCTGGCTCTGTCACTTGTCTGCTGCGTGATCTTGGGCAAAGTCACTTCACTTCTCCGAGCCTCAGTTCCCTCGCCTGTAAAATGGGGATGAAGACTGTGAGCCCCCTGTGGGACAGCGACTGTGTCCAGTCCTGATTATTTTGTCTCTACACCAGTGCTTAGAACAGTGCCCGACACACAGGAAGTGCTTAACAAATGCCGTAAAAAATCCTTAGTTTGTGCCCTATACTGTAGTAAGCACTCGGGTCGATGATAATCAACTGGCTATATCAGTTCCAAGCAATTTTGTGCGGTATCCTCTCCAAATTCTCCCTCACAAAGGATGTCATTGGGCACAGAGAAGGAGGGAGGAAGAGGGAGAGAAATAGAGAGAGATGGAGAGAGAGAGAGAGAGAGACTGAGAGAGAGAGAGTCCTGTAAGCTCCTTGTGGAAAGAGATTGCATCTACCAACTCTATTGTATTGCTATTAATTATGATGTTTGTTAAATACTTATTATATACCAAGCATTGGACTAAGCTCTGGGGTAGATACAAATTAATCAGGTTGGACCCTGTCCTCATCATTCATTCATTCATTCATTCAATCGTATTTATTGAGCACTTACTGTGTGCAGAGCACTGCACTAAGCGCTTGGGAAGTACAGGGTTGGCAACATATAGAGACGGTCCCTACCCAACAACGGGCTCACAGTCTGGAGGGGGGAGACAGAGAACAAAACAAAACACATTAACAAAATAACAGACAACAAAACAGAACATGTGGACAGGTGTCAAGTCATCAGAATAAATAGAAATAAAGCTAAGGGCACATCATTAACAAAATAAATAGAATAGTAAATATGTACAAGTTAAAATAAATAGAGTAATACATCTGTACAAACATATATACAGGTGAAGAGGGGAGGAGAAAGAGGTAGGGCGGGGGGATGGGGCGGAGGAGAAAAAAAGGGGGCTCAGTCTGGGAAGCCCTTTTGGAGGAGCTGAGATCTTCAGTAGGGCTTTGAATGGAGGAAGAGAGCTAGCTTGTCGAATGTGCAGAGCGAGGGCATTCCAGGGCAGGGGGAGGGCTTGGGCCGGGGGTCGATGGCGGGACAGGCGAGAACGAGGTACAGTGAGGAGCTTAGCGGCAGAGGAGCAGAAGGTGCGGGCTGGGCTGTAGAAAGCGAGAAGGTAGGTGAGGTAAGTGGGGGCGAGTAGATGGAGAGCCTTGAAGCCGAGAGTGAGGAGTTTTTGCTTGATGCGGTAGGTTGACTGGGAGCCACTGGAGATTTTTGAGGAGGGGAGTAGGCATGCCCACAGCGTTTCTGCACAAAGATGATCTGGGCAGCAGTGTGAAGTATAGACTGAAGCTGGGAGAAACAGGAGGATGGGAGATCAGAGAGGAGGCTGATGCAGTAATCCAGTCAATAACAGGATGAGAGACTGAACCAGCAAGGTTGCAGTATGGATGCAGAGGAAAGGCGGATCTTGGCGATGTTGCAGAGGGTGAGACCGGCAGGTTTTGGTGACGGATGGGATGTGAGGAGTGAAAGAGAGAGCGGAGTCAGGGATAACACCAAGGTTAGGGGCTTGTTGAGACGGGAAGGATGGTAGTGCCGTCTACAGTGACGGGAAAGTCAGGGAGAGAGGGTAGGGTTTGGGAAGAAAGATAAGGAGTTCAGTCTTGGACGTATTGAGTTTCAGATGGCGGGCAGACATCCATATCGAGATGTCCTGAAGGGCAGAAGGAGACCCGAGACTGAAGGGAGAGAGAGTGAGCAGGGGCAGAGATGTAGATTTGAGTGTCATCGGCATACAGATGATAGTTGAAGCCGTGGAGCGACTGAGTTCACCAAGGGAGTGAGTGTAGATAGAGATCAGAAGGGGACCAAGAACTGACCTTTGAGGAACCCCTACAGTAAGAGGATGGGTGGGGGAGGAGGAGCCTGTAAAGGAGACTGAGAATGAATGGCCGGAGAGATAAGAGGAGAACCAGGAGAGGGCGGAGTCTGTGAAGCCAAGGTTGGATAGCGTGTTGAGGAGAAGGGGTGGTCCACATCGTCGAAAGCAGCTGAGATGTCGGGGAGGATTAGGATAGGGTAAGAGCCGTTGGATTTGGTAAGAAGGAGATCACTGGTGACCTTTGATAGGGCAATTTCGATCGGGTGTACGGGACGGAAGCCAGATTGGAGGGAGTCAAGGAGAGAGTTGGCGTTGAGGAAGTCAAGGCAGCAAGTGTAGACGACTCATTCAGTGAGTTTGGAAAGGAATGGTAAGTAATCAAGCCATCCTAAGTAATACTTTCCTAAAAACGTAGTACAGTGCTGTGTACACAGTAGATGCTCAATAAACACCATCCATTGATTGATTGAGAGACAGAGAGAGCGAGATACTGTAGACTGTAAGCTCCTTGTGGGCAGAGATCGTATCTATTGTAATTTAATCACTCAATTAAATTGTCTTGCCTTATGAGATCGAGTTGTTTCCGACCCATAGCGGACACCACTGAAACATCTCTCCCAGAACATCCCGCTCTCCATCTGCAATCGTTCTGGTAGTTTATCTGTGGAGTTTTCTTGGTAAGAATGCGGAGGTGGTTTACCATTGCCATCCTTCCATGCAGTAAATTAGAGTCTCCATCCTCAACTCTCTCCCATACTGATGCTTCCCAGGCACATGGAAGTTTTGACTTGTAGCAGATTGCCTTCCACTCTCTAGCCACTGCCCAAGCAAGTAATGGAATGGGTAGGCCTCTGCTTGACTCTCTCTCCTATAGCCGAGACTGCTAGTGTACTGGAAACTCTCCAGGCCCTACCCTGAGAGGGGACCTCATATAATTACTCTATTGTAATTCATTATGGCACTTCATAAACTCTCATTTTCTGCTATGCACTGTACTAAGCGCTGGGATAGATACGAGATAATCAGGTCCCACATATGGCTTCCAGTCTATGTAGGAGGGAGAACAAGTATTGAATCTCTGCTTTACTGATGAGGGAACTCAGGCAACAGAGAAGTTAAGTGACTTGCCCAAACGTCACACAAGTATGTGGCAGAGCCAGAATGAGAACCCAGGGGTCTCTGACTCCCAGGCCAGTGCTCTCTCCACGAGATCACGCTGCTTCTCAAGCAAGGAGAACCCAAAATGAGGGGGGGCAATGTAAGATTCATGGAGAGGATTTGGTGGGATTCATTCATTCAATCGTATTTATTGAGCGCTTACTGTGTGCAGAGCACTGTACTAAGCGCTTGGGAAGTACAAGTTGGCAAAACACATAGAGACGGTCCCTACCCAACAGTGGGCCCCAGCCAGTCTTAGAAGGCGGGAGACAGAGAAAAAAACAAAACATTAACAAAATAAAAGAAATAGAATAATTAAGTACAAATAAAATGGAGTAATAAATACGTACAAACATATATACATATACACCAGGTTGCTGTGGGGAGGGGAAGGAGGTAAGGCGGGAGGGGATTGGGGAGGGGAGGAGGGGAAGAGGAAGGAGGGGGGTTCAGTCTGGGAAGGCCTCCTGGAGGGAGGTGAGCATCTCAGTAGGGCTTTGATAGGGAGGAAGAGTAGCTAGCTTGGTGGATGTACGGAGGGAGGGCATTCCAAGCCAGGGGGATTGACGTGGGCCGGGGGTCGATGGGGGGACTGGCGAGAACTAGGCACGGTGAAGAGATTAGCGGCAGAGGAATGGGAAGGTGCTGGCTGGGCTGTAAAAGGAGAGAAGGGAGGTGAGGTAGGAGGGGGAGGAGTGAGTGGAGAGCCTTGAAGCCGAGGGTGACGAGTTTTTGCCTGATGCGTAGGTTTGATTGGTAGCCCCTGCAGATTTTTGAGGAGGGGAGTAACATCCCAGGAGCGTTTCCTGCACAAAGGCGATCCGGGCAGCAGCGTGAAGTAATAGATTGAAGTAGGGAGAGAGGATGGGCGATCGGAGAGGAGACTGATGCAGTAATCCAGTCGGGATAGGATGGGAGATTTGAACGAACCGTGTAGCGGTTTGGATGAAGAAGAAAGGGCGGATCTTGGCAATGTTTGCGGAGGTGAGACTGGTAGATTTTGGTGACGGATTGGATGTGGGGGTTAACGAGAGAGCGGAGTCGAGGGGATGACACCAAGGTTGCGGGCTTATGAGACGGGAAGGGAT
Organism: Tachyglossus aculeatus; assembly: GCF_015852505.1. NCBI lineage: Eukaryota > Metazoa > Chordata > Mammalia > Monotremata > Tachyglossidae > Tachyglossus > Tachyglossus aculeatus. Next base: position 98,633 of record NW_024044948.1, on the reverse strand, counting down.
GGGAAGTGCCGTCAACAGTGTCGGGAAAGTCTTGACCCCGTTCTCTCTCATCTTATGAAATCTCTAGCTCCCCTCCTTAACTTCCGTCTTCAACCTCTCACTCTCCACTGGTTCCTTCCCTTCTGCCTTCAAACATGCCCACGTCTCTCCCATTCTAAAAAAAGAAGCCCGCCCTCACCCAAGCACTGATCAGACGGATCTGCTGGTCTGGGGTCCTCTGTTGAATGGGGCAGGTGGACGTCCACCCCACAAGGCCACCAGGGGAGATGGGAAGGCTAGGGGAGACAAGGTCCTGTAGGTGAGGCCAGACCACTGCCCACCCTTTGCCATTTCGACAAAGCACCCACACCTTCTGGAGTGAGCTCCTGCCCTACTGCAAGGCTTGAGCAGCTCTCCGTACGTATGGCAGGGAGGGAGAGTTCCAGGGGTTCTGGGCAGAAGCCAGGGCAACTCTTAAACACCCACCATGCCAACACAGAAAGCCTCAACTCTCACGCCCAAATGGCACAAACAAAAGCGTGTCATTGGCCAGGGGGCAGAGGAGGCAGTGTCTTGTTCTGAGCCTAGAAAGCTCCCTGCAGACCCTGTTCATTCAGTTTTATTTATTAAGAGCTCACTTTGTGCAAAGCAGTGAACTAAGCCCTTGGGAGAGCCCACTTGGCTGGTCCTTCTAATCAATCAGTGGAATTTAGTGAATGCTCACTATGTGCAGAGCATTGTATTAACCACCTAATCATGGTAGTCTCCCATCAGTCCACTAATAATAATAATAATAATGGTACTTCTTAAGCACTTACTATGTGCCAAGCACTGCTCGAAGTACTGGGGTAGATAAAAGTTAATCAGGTTGGACAGAGTCCCTGTCCCATATCGGGGTCAAACTTTTAATTCCCGTTTTGCAGATGAGGTAACTGAGGCCCAGAAAAGTTAAGTGACCTGCTGCCCAAGGTCACGCAGCTGACATGTGGCAGAGCTGCAAATACAACCACATCCTTCCGACTCCCAGGCCCATGCTCTAACCCACTAAATCATGCTCCTCTAATATCTTCTAGACTGTAAGCTCACTGTAGGTAGTGAATGTGTCTACCCGCCTATGGTTATATAGTACTCTCCCAAGTGAGAAGCAGTGTTGCCTATTGGATAGAGCATGGGCTTGGAAGTCAGAAGGACCTATGTTTCTAATCCCAGCTCTGTCACTTTCCTGTTGTGTGACCTTGAGCAGGTCAATTCATTTCTCTGAGATTCAGTGCCCTCATTTGTGAAATGGGGATTAAGACTGTGAGCCCTGTGGGACAGGGACTGTGTCCAACCTGATTAACTTGTATCTACTCCTAGCGCTTAGTACAGTATCTGGCACATAGTAAGAGCTTAACAAAAAACCATATTAAAAAGTCCAGTTCTGGGACACCATTCTATAGAGTGAATCTGGTTCTAGAAGCCGTGTTCTGGACACAATGCCCTAGAGATGCTCCAGTTCAGGACACAGTACTTTAGAATGGATCCAGTTCTGGAATTCATGCCTTAGAGTGGCTCCGGTTCTGGACACAATGCTCTGAAGTGGATCCAGTACTGGACACAATGACCTAGAGTGGCCCTAGATCCAGGCGGAGTCTGAGTGGGCTGAGTGGGAAAGCTGCCCTACAATTAGCACTGTTACCCTGTCCTCATTGTTTCTTTGTCTTACTCGGTCCCTTTTACCTCCAGAGCATTGAAAGGCCAGAAGCAATTCCTCCTGGATTTTGCTGAGGAAGCAACCCAGAGTCTGAAACCGCTTGAGCCAAGCGTGGTTGCCCCAGAGGCCTAGTTTGGCAGATTGTCTGGGAAATGGTCATGATTCTCAGTCCTAATGAGGCTCTTCGGCCCCTGCTCTCAACCAATCCTATTGACAGAAGTCCCTATTTCCCCGCCCCTATCCAGAGCTGCGCTCAGTGGACAGGCTGGGGACAAATGAAGAACAGTTCAGTCCCAGAGAGAGCTTCTCCCAGGCTTAAAATCAAAAATTATTTCACAGTCCACAAACCTCAGCGAGATTTGGGAGTGACACACCCCGGACCAATAGACAAGCAAAGAAACAAGAGAAACGCGGCCTGGACTGATAATCACCAGTCCTCCTTGATGTCAGTGAGTTCATTATGAAATGTAGGTCTTCATCAAGGGTTCACACTAAACTAAGCACTCTTCTTAGCACTGGAATAACCACAAGGTCTTCATTGAGCTCAAGAGATCTTGTCTATGGCCCTGAGCCTTATTGAAAGGAAGGTTTCTCCAAGAGGGCCTTCCCTTAAAGTACTAAATAACCTTGGCCCCTCATAACTCACCTTGCTTCTCTATAATAACCCACCCCAACACACTTTGCTACCTCTATGCTAGCCCTTCACTGTACCTCGATCTCTTCTATCTCTCCACCGACCTCTCACCCACGTCCTGCCTCTGGCCTGGAATGCTCTCCTTCTTCATATCCGAGAGACGATTGCTCTTTCCGACCTTCACAAGCCTTTATTGAAGGGCAAATCTCCTCCAAGAAACCTCCTCTGACTAAACCCTCATTTCCTCATTCTCTCACTCCCTTTTGTGTCCCGACTACACTAATGTCCATATCTGTAATTTAATTATTTTTCATTAATGTGTATCCTCTGTTGGTCAGGAAAAGTGTCTGTTATTTTCTTCTATTGTACTCTTGCCAAGCACTTAGTACAGTGCTCTGTATACAGTATGTGCTCAATAAATGACTTACTGATTGATTAGGAATGGGACCATCAGGCAGAATTGAGGGAAATTCTTCTCCTGATTGTCTATTGCTCTCCAGGCTGAAACTCAGATTGTTTTGTCATGGAACCAATCAGTTAGATCAATCACTGGTATTTTTTTTGAGAATTTACAGGGTGCAGAGCACTGTAAATAGTACCTGGAAGAGTACGATACAACAGGAATTGGTAGACACATTCCTACCCACAACAAGCTGACAGCCTAGAAGGTTTATACTGACAATAATAGAAATAAATAAATTACAGATAAGTATATTACACTCTAGAGGGGCTAACGGGGGTGAATAAAGGGTTCCAATCCAAGTACAAAATCAATCGATCAATGGGGTTTTTGTGTGTGCATTTGGTTAAACACTTACTATGTGTCAGGCACTGCTCTAAGAGCTGAGGTAGATTGAAGTAAGGTGGGGGGAAGTTAAATGATTTGCTCATGGTCACACAGCAAGCAATTGCCAGATTCTGCGATTAGAACCCATGTCCTCTGACTCTCAGGCCCAGGATCGATTCCACTAGGCCACGATGCTTTCTATTTTGTGAATTCTTACTGTGTGTAGAGCGTTGTAGAGGTAACTGAGGCACAGAGAAGTGAAGTGACTTGCCTAAGGTCACAAGCAGAAAAGTGGTGAAGCAGGAATAGCACCCAGATCTTCGACTCCCAGGACCATGCTCTTTCCACTAAGCCATGCTACTTTTCCATCTGGGAGGGAATCGTTTCTTGAACTCTCTAAGAGCTTAGTACAATGCGCTACACAAGTAAAACACTCAATAAATAGTGTTCATTGCTTGAATTCAATCAATCTTTATTGAGCACTTACTATGTGAAAAGAACTTTTCCTTCACCTGCTCATCTGTTTTAGCTTTTTTTCCTGTCACCCCAACCAGACTCTAAACTGTTCCTTGTACCTGTAGATGGTCTCAGAATCTCCAGGAAATGTTCAATGGTCACCTAGATGACAAAAATCCTGCTCCTGAGATTCTCGGAGGTCCGGGAGCTGCAGCTGGTCCACGCCGCGTTGTTCCTCCTGGTCTTCCTGGCGCCCTGACTGGGAATCTCCTCATGCTCGTTCATCAAACCGCCCTCAACCGGCCTGCCTCCACACCCCCTTGTACTTACTTCTTCCTCAGGAATCTGTCCCCTCGTCGATCTCTGTCTCATTTCCGTCCCCGTCCCCTAATCCATCTAGAACCTCCCTGAGGAACCATAGATCCATTTCCTTCCTCAGCTGTTCCAGCCAGGTCTTCTCCGTGGTCCTGTTTGCCTGTTCAGAAGTTTTCAACCTCAAGTCGATGTCTTACAACCGATTCGTATCCATCTGCCGTCCCTGCACTATTGAGGTCATCATGAGCCAAGGGGCCTGTGGGAAGATGTGGCAGCTTCCTGGCTCATTGGGGGTCCATAGCAGTGATGCCCTCAGCTGGGGGACCTTCTCCATGAAACTTCTGTTGTTTCCGAGAGAGCTCCCCCAGTTCTTCTTTGACTTTTCTCCCCCATAATCAAATTCTCCTGCTCTAAACTTCACACCGCCTTCGATGTGACCATAAGCCATCAGCGCCTGTCTTGGTATCTTCTGTCTGGTTGGCATCCTTGTCTCGTACATGCGCATCTTCTGGGCCGTGCTGAGGATTGCCGGCTGCCGAGGCCCGAGCCAAAGCCTTCTCCAAGTGCCTCAACGCGCCTCGCTGTCATAACTATGTTTTTCAACCTTGGCTGCCTTCGCTATTTAAAACCACAATCGGGTTCCTCGCCTTCTCTGGATATGGTAATGTCCATGTTCTAAGTCCGTGGTGCCCCCCGTCCCTGAACCCCCTCATCTGCAGCCTGAGGAACCGGGACGTGAAGGCGCGGTGGGGAGGTTCCTAAGTAGGAGTCCTTTCACCCAGGGTAGAAAGTTTCTCCTTCTGCCTTGACTGTCATTTTTCACCCCCTGGATTGTTGCACCAGCATACCTCCTAGGGAAGCAGAATTCAGTGGCATCTCTGACATCTAAGTGGCCTGTTTCAATTTTGGTTGTTCTTGGGATTCCCTGGGGGCAGGTTGGTACACGGCCTCTGTTTTCTTCAGGATAATCCTCTGTCCATTCCCTTGTAACACTTCCCCACAATCGCCATTGTCTGATCGAGTGCCTTAAAATCAATCAATCGTATTTATTGAGCGCTTACTATGTGCAGAGCACTGTACTAAGCGCTAAAACTGATAGCGAGGCATTTCCATTTGATGTCGAGGACGATGGGCAGTTACCGGAGGCTTTTGAGGAGCGGGGAGACATGGACGGAACATTTTTAGTAAAATATTCTGGGCAGCAGAGTGAAGTAGGGACCAGAGAGGGGTGAGACTGGAGGCAGGGAGGTCAGTGAGGAGGCTGTTGCTGTAATCAAGGTGGGATAGGATAACGGTTTGCATTAATGTGGTAGCAATTTGGATGGAGAGGAATGGGGGAGATTCTAGGGATTCCGTGAAGGTAGAACCGACGGGATTTGGTGACAGACTGAAGAGAAATAAGTGGAGGATAATGCCAAGGTTACCAGCTTGCGAGACAGGAAAGATGCTGGTGTTGTCTACAGTAATTGGAAAGTCTGATGGAGAACAGGGATTGGGTGGGAAGATGAGAAGCTCTGTTTGAGACACATTAAGTTTCAGGTCTGAGTGGGATATTAAAGAACAGTTGTGCTGAAGGCGACAGTGATTGAAAAGTCTGAGGGAAGACAGAGTTTGGGAAGTAAAATGAGAAGCTCTGTTTAAGACATGTTAAATTTGAGGTGGGAGTGAGAAATCCAAATAAAGATGCCCTGAAGGAGTACAACCTGAAGAGAAGGAGTGAAATCACGGGTGGAGCTGTAGATTTGGGAATCTATATCTGTGCTATGGATATGGGAGGGAGGATGAATGAAGGAGCAGGTAAGAGTGGCTTAGAATGGAGTGAAAGATTTGAGAATCATCTGTGTAGAGATGGGCGTTAAAGCCACGAAGGCGATTAGAAGAAAGTGGCTAAAACTGAAGTGTGAGAGACACGGGGGAAATATCCCAGACAGAAGGAAATTTAGAGATGCGATTGGGGTGACTGTTTATATGGGACGGCCTGGTTTATAGTTTGTCTGTCCCTTGTCAGGTACGGACGAGACAGAAAGCGGTCTTTTGTCCCCAGTGTCTTATTCCAGTTTCAGCCTCGCTCTGCCTCCTATCCCGCTACTGATTTCTGCAGTTCGGACACGATGCCTGTATTCCAAGGTCCCGAGACGGTGACCTACTGACTTGAGAGTGAATGGCAGGAGATGATCAGCAATCTCCCGGTGACACGTTCTTGGGGCGATTGTTGCAAAGTGGCATGTAGGACGATCACACGCTACCCTAAGGGCCCACCATCAGGTATGTACTCCCTCTCTGATCCACTCTCTTGTGCCAGTGGCCCCAGCTCGCACCCTTAGACCCTTTCAAGCCCACCTATGCACTGGGTCTCGATCTCCTATCTCCCACTACAAACCCCTATCTAAAATCACATCTCCTCCAGGAAGATCTCCAGATTTAATTTTTACTTTCCCCTGGTTTTGATACTGAAGCTACCACATCACACTTTATGCCGATCACACACTTATTTACTCTGAACATCCTATAGCCCACACCCTATTTCTTTAAACCCCACTCTTACATAGTCATTTTCCTTCTTCCTCCTACAACAATAATGATTGTTGTATTTAATAATAATAATAATGACATTTATTAAGCGCTTACTATGTGCAAAGCACTGTTCTAAGCGCTGGGGAGGTTACAAAGTGATCAAGGTGTCCCACGGGGGCTCACAACCTTAATCCCCATTTTACAGATGAGGTAACCGAGGCACAGAGAAGTTAAGTGACTTACCCAAAGTCACATAGCTCATGAACTCTGACTCCAAACCCCGTGCTCTTTCCACTGAGCCAAGCTGTATTTGTTGAGTGCTTACTCTGTGCCAGGCACTGTACTAAGTGCTGGGGTGAATACAAACAAATGAGGCTGGACACTGTCCCCGTTCCACATGGGGCTCACAGTCTTCAGCCCCATTTTACCAGTGAGGGAACTGAGGCCCGGAGAATAAAGTGACTTGCCCAAGGCCACACAGAAGATAAGTAACAGAGATGGGATTAGAACCTATGGCCTTCTGACTCCCAAGCCCATGCTCTATCCACTGAGCCATGCTACTTCTCGCATATATTTTATAATAATAATAATGGTATTTGTTAAGCATTTACTATGTGCCGAGCACTGTTCCAAGCATGGAGCACAGTTTATCTGTAATATATTTTAAGGTCTGCCTTCCCCACTCGACTGTCAGCTCCTGGAGAGTAAGAACCACATCTACTAAATCTACTGTACTCTCCTAAGCGCTTAGTATAGAGGTGTGTTCCTAGTAAGTAGCATTATTGATGGGCACTTGGTTCTGAATTCTTTGGGCATTTCATAACCACTCCATCCTCAGTCCCACAACACTTATGTCCCTATATGTAATTTATTAATTTATATCAATGCTTGTCTCCCCCTTTAGACTGTAAGCTCAATATGGGCAGGAATTGTATCTATCAAATCTGTTGTACTCCCCCAAAAGCTTAGCACAGGGTTTCTCGCACAGTAAGCAGTCAATAAATACCATTGATTGACAGACGGATTCCTCTAGACTGTAGGTTTACTGTGGGCAAGGAATATGCCTAACAACTCTGCTGTATTGTTCCCTCCCAAGCGCTCTAAACAGTGCTCTGCATATAGTAAGCGCTCAGTCTAATGGGGGAGACAGACATTAATATGACTAAATAAACTATAGCTATGGACATAAATGCTGTGGGGCTGAGATTCCACCTCCCGTTCTCCATAGGTGATCTCGGCAATCCCCCAGTAATCGTCAATGTCACCAAGGTGACATTCATGGTGCTGGGATTCCCAGAGGTCCGGGAGCTGCAGCTGGTCTGCTCCGCACTGTTCCTCCTGGCGGCCCTGGTGGGGAATCTCCTCATCGTCGTCACCACTGCCCTTGACCGGTGCCTCCACACCTCCATGTACTTCTTCAATCAATCAATCAATCAATCAATCGTATTTATTGAGTGCTTACTGTGGGCAGAGCACTGTACTAAGCGCTTGGGAAGTACAAGTTGGCAACATATAGAGATGGTCCCTACCAAACAGTGGGCTCCCAGACTAGAAGGGGGAGACAGAGAACAAAACAGAACATATTAACAGAATAAAGTAAATAGAATAGATATGTACAAGTAAAATAAATAGAGTAATAACTATGAACAAACATACATACATATATACAGGTGCTGTGGGGAAGGGAAGGAGGTAAGGCGGGGGGAACCTGTCCATCCTTGACCTTTGCTAAATCTCCATCAACGTCCCCAAATCCATCCACAACTCCCTGACCGACCGTAAATCCATCCCCTTCCTGGGCTGTGCCACCCAGGTCTTCTCGGTGGCCTTGGTTGGTGGTTCAGAGGTGTTCTTAATCACGGCGATGTCCTACGACCGCTATGCTGCCATCCGCCTACCTCTACGAGGTCATCATGGACCGATAGGCCTGTGGGATGTTGGCGGCTGGCCCATGGTTCAATAGGGGACTGGTTGCAGTGATGTCATTCTCTGGGCCGTTCTCCCTACCCTTCTGTGAGTCCTTCCTGATCTGACAGTTCTGTGATATCGCCTCCGTGGTCCGACTCTCCTGCTCCGAATCGAAACTTGTCATCGATATGATCATAGTCACCGCGGCCCTTTTGGACGTCTCCTGCTTCGTCTCCATCGTGGTCTTCTACGTGCACATCTTCCCGGCCGTGCTGAGGATGCTGGCCGCCGAGAGCAGGGCCAAAGCCTTCTCCACCTGCCTGCCCCACCTCGTCGTCACCACTGTGTTTTTCACCTCGGGTGCCGTCGATACTTTACATCCACACTCAGCCTCCTCAGCTCTGGACCTGCCGGTGTCCTTGTTCTACACCCTGGTGCCTTCCGACATGAAACCCTCATCTACAGCCTGAGGAACCGGGATGTGAAGGCCCCCATGTGGAGGGTCCTAGGTGGGAGTCCTTTCACCCAGGATAGAAAGTTCCTAATGATGCCTTGATCCTTTGGTTTCTCTCTTCCTGGGTTGACTCTGAGGAAGGCATCAGAGAAGGAGCGTTTCCTAGTGGAAAGAGCACAGGCCTGGGCGTTAGAGTACCTGTTCTAATCCCGGCTCTGCCACGTGACCACTGTCAGACCTTGCGCAAGTCACTTAACTTCTCTGGGTTTCAGTTTCTCCACCTGTAAAATGGGGATTAAATCCTACTCCTTCCTACTTAGACTGTAACTGGGACAGGGATTGTTTCCAACTCCATTATCTTGTTTCTACTCTAGCACTTAGTACAGCCAGCCTATGGCATATAGGAAGCTCTTAACAAATGTGATTATTATTATTACCCCCATCTTTCAGGGTTCCCTTTTGTGCTTCGTCTTTTTTCTTCTCTCAGCCTTCCAGGCAGGATTGATTGTGCTAAGTGCTTAGTGGTGTTCTGCACACAGTGAGCACTCAATAAATATGATTGCATGAATTGATCAATCAATGAACTGTATGTATTGAGCACTTACTGTGTCCTGAGTACTGTACTAAGCACTTGGGTGAGTATAATAGAACAATATAACAGACACATTCCCTTCCAAAGGGTTATTACAGTCTAGACGGGGAGACAGACAATAATATCAATGAATATATTACAGGTATGTGCATATCATCGTCATCATCATCATCAATCGTATTTATTGAGCGCTTACTGTGTGCAGAGCACTGTACTAAGTGCTTGGGAAGTACAAGTTGGCAACATATAGAGACAGTCCCTACCCAACAGTGGGCTCACAGTCTAGAAGGGGGAGACAGCAACAAAAACAAACATACTAACAAAATAAAATAAATAGAATAGATATGTACAAGTAAAATAAATAAATAAATAAATAAATAAATAGAGTAACAAATATGTACAAACATATTTACATATATACAGGTGCTGTGGGGAAGGGAAGAAGGTAGGATGGGGGGATGGAGGGGGGACGAGGGGGAGAGGAAGGAAGGGGCTCAGTCTGGGAAGGCCTCCTGGAGGAGGTGAACTCTCAGTAGGGTTTTGAACAGGGGAAGAGAGATAGTTTGGCGGATGGGACGAGTGAGGGCATTCCAGGCCAGAGGTAGGACGTGGGCCAGGGGTCGACGGTGGGACACGGGAGAACGAGGCTCAGTGAGGAGGTTAGTTGTGGCAAAGGAGTGGAGTGAGTTGGCTGGGCTGGAGAAGGATAGACGGGAGGTGAGGTAGGAGGGGGCGAGGTGATGGAGAGCCTTGAAGCCCAGGGTGAGGAGTTTCTGCCTGATGCGCAGATTGATTGGTAGCCACTGGAGATTTTTGAGGAGGGGAGTAACATGCCCAGAGCGTTTCTGGACAAAGACAATCCGGGCAGCAGCATGAAGTATGGATGGATTGAAGTGGGGAGAGACACGAGGATGGGAGATCAGAGAGAAGGCTGATGCAGTAGTCCAGACGGGATAGGATGAGAGCTTGAATGAGAAGGGTAGCGGTGTGGATGGAGAGGAAAGGGCGGATCTTGGCAATGTTGCGGAGCTGAGACCGGCAGGTTTTGGTGACGGCTTGGATGTGAGGGGTGAACGAGAGAGCGGAGTCGAGGATGACACCAAGGTTGCGGGCTTGTGAGACTGGAAGGATGGTAATGCCGTCAACAGAGATGGGAAAGTCAGGGAGAGGGCAGGGCTTGGGAGGGAAGACAAGGAGTTCAGTCTTGGACATGTTGAGTTTTAGGTGGCGGGCAGACATCCAGATGGAGATGTCCTGAAGGCAGGAGGAGATGCGAGCCTGGAGAGAGGGGGAGAGAGCAGGGGCAGAGACGTAGATCTGGGTGTCATCAGTGTAGAGATGCTAGTTGAAGCCGTGGGAGCGAATGAGGTCACCAAGGGAGTGCGTGTAGATCGAGAACAGAAGCGGACCAAGCACTGAACCTTGGGGAACCCCCACAGTAAGGGGATGAGAGGGGGAGGAGGAGCCTGCAAAAGAGACTGAGAATGAACGACCGGAGAGATAAGAGGAGAACCAGGAGAGGACGGAGTCTGTGAAGCCAAGGTCAGATAGCGTGCTGAGGAGAAGGGGGTGATCCACAGTGTCGAAGGCAGCTGAGAGGTCGAGGAGGTTTAGTATAGAGTAAGAGCTGTTGGATTTGGCAAGCAGTAGGTCATTGGTGACCTTTGAGAGGGCAGCTTCCGTGGAATGTAGGGGACGGAAGCCAGACTGGAGGGGGTCGAGGAGAGTGTTGTTGTTGAGGAATTCGAGGTAGCGCGTGTAGACAACTCGTTCAAGGAGTTTGGAAAGGAATGGTAGGAGGGATATGGGGCGATAATTAGAAGTTGAGGTGGGGTCAAGAGAGGGTTTTTTTAGGATGGGAGAGACATGGGCATGTTTGAAGGCAGAGGGGAAGTAACCAGTGGAGAGTGAGCGGTTGAAGATGGAAGTTAAGGAGGGGAGAAGGGATGGAGCGAGAGATTTCATGAGATGAGAGGGAATGGGGTCAGAAGCACAGGTGGCCGGAGTAGCACTTGAGAGGAGGGATGAGAGCTCCTCTGAGGATACTGCTGGGAAGGATGGGAGAGTAGCAGAGAGTGTTGAGAGCCGGGGGGGGGGTGGAGAAGGAGGGGAAGTGACTTTGGGGAGGTCGGACCTGATGGATTTAATTTTGTCAATGAAGTAGTAGGCCAGATCGTTGGGGGTGAGGGAAGGAGGAGGGGGAGGAACCGGGGGCCTGAGAAGGGAGTTGAATGTACGGAAGAGCTGGCAGGGGCGATAGGCATGGGTGTCAATAAGGGAGGAGAAATAGTTTTTTTCTGGCAGAGGAGAGGGCTGAGTTAAGGCAGGAAAGGATAAAGTTGTAGTGAACGAGGTTGGCATGGTGTTTAGACTTTCGCCAGCAGCGTTCGGCAGCTCGAGCATAAGAGCGAAGGAGGCGGACATTGGCTGTGATCCAGGGCTGTGGGTTAGTGGTATGAGAGCGTCGAAGGGAAAGGGGAGCGAGTGAGTCTAGCTGAGTAGAATGGGTAGAGTTGAGAGCAGTAATCTGATCATCAAGACTGGGTAGAGAGGAGAGGGCGGCGACGTGGGGTGTGAGGCGCTCCGAAAGATGGATGAGGTCAAGAGAGCGGAGATCTCTGTGAGGGAGTCATATGGATTTACAGGGGAAAGGAGTGTGAGTGAGGATTCAGGTGAGAAGATTATGATCAGAGCATATGTGTTCTGGGACTGGGCAGGTGAAAAAAGGAGTAAATCAAGGTGATGCAGAAAGTGGTGGGAGACAAGGAATTGAGGACTTAAATGGGGAAGGCCTCTTGACAGAGCTATGCTGTCAATGTAGCAATGCATATTATGTGGAGTTGAAGACATACAGTGAAGGTGAGAATTGAATACCGATAGAGGTTGACACAAGGAGCCTAGTCTTAGAGAGGACAGGGAGAGTAGCGAGTGGGATCAGGCGTTGTAGGGTTAACGTTAGGCCTGAAGGAGGGAGGACTGGGAAATCCAAACGATTTTAAAATGGCCACCCCACAGCTGTGAAGTGGTTGAAGCCGGTGGGTTACTGACCAAAAACCAAGATGGACGCCTCATTGTCATTTACGCAGTTCCTCCGGAGGTTCTCCTCGTGAAACGCACGCCATCGTGACGAATCACAGGGTCCCCAGTGGTGTTGTCACGTGGGGCAGGGCACCTACCCCACCCAAGGTCCCCAAGGCCCCCAGCGGTGCCGGAACCCTGGGGAGCCAGGCCTGAAGAGGATATAATGAGGCCCCTCAGCGCAACCTGTGACTCGTCCCCGGCAGGAATCCCGCAGGGAGCTTTTCCGGCAAGTCCCGGCTTCACCCAGGGCCCAATGTGTCCCAAGCAGGAAGCCAGAAGAGCCGGGACCCCACACACCTCCCGGAGATGCTACCGTGGTCGACGTCCGGAGCTGAGGAGACGGGGGACGGTTGAAGGATTACAGAGAACAGAGCCCGCTCGCTCCAGGCTGACCAGTGAGTCGAGGCCGGACACAAAACTGATGGGTAGGGGGTCTTACAGAGGAAACGGCCGTGACGGAGGGTTAGAATCTCCTCACACCTTCTTGCGTAAAAAAGATCTCTTCCCCCCGGCGTCTCCATGGCTCTCCATCCCCTGGATCTACTGGGTGGGCGGAGGGGATGGACGGGGATGGATCGGTGACAAATGATCTGGGTGGCCAATCGGTCATATTTATCGAGCACATACTGTGTGGAGAGCACTGTGCTAAGTGCTTGGGAGAGTGAAATATAAGATTGGCAGACATATTCCCTCCTCGTAAGGAGCTTACAGTCTAGAAGTGGTTCCTCAAGTTTCAGTTCTTGGTCCCCTTCTGTTCTCGATTTACACTCACTCCCTTGGTGACCTCATTTGCTCCCACGGCTTCAACTATCATCTCTACGCTGATGACACCCAAATCTACATCTCTGCCCCTGCTCTCTCTCCCCGCCTCCAGGCTCGCATCTCCTCCTGCCTTCAGGACATCTCCATCTGGATGTCTGCCTGCCACCTAAAACTCAACATGTCCAAGACTGAATTTCTTTTCTTCCCTCCCAAACACTGCCCTCTCCCTGACTTTCCCATCACTGTTGACGGCACTACAATCCTTCCCGTCTCACAAGCCCGCAACCTTGGTGTCATCCTCGACTCCGCTCTCTCGTTCACCCCTCATATCCAAGCCGTCACCAAAACCTGCCGGTCTCACCTCCGCAACATTGCAAAGATCCACCCTTTCCTCTCCATCCAAACGGCTACCCTGCTCGTTCAAGCTCTCATCCTATCCCGTCTGGATTACTGTATCAGCCTCCTCTCCGATCTCCTATCCTCCTGTCTCTCCCCACTTCAATCCATACTTCATGCCGCTGCCCGGATTGTCTTTGTCCAGAAACGCTCTGGGCATGTTAGTCCCCTCCTCAAAAATCTCCAGTGGCTACCAATCAACCTACGCATCAGGCAGAAACTCCTCACCCTGGGCTTCAAGGCTCTCCATCACCTCGCCCCCTCCTACCTCACCTCCCTTCTCTCCTTCTACAGCCCGGTCCGCACCCTCCACTCCTCTGCCGCTAATCTCCTCACCGTGCCTCGTTCTCGCCTGTCCTGCCATTGACCCCCGACCCACATCATTCCCCTTGTCCTGGAATGCCTCCCTCCCCACATCTGCCAAGCTAGCTCTCTTCCTCCCTTCAAGGCCCTACTGAGAGCTCACCTCCTCCAGGAGGCCTTCCCAGACTGAGCCCCCTCCTTCCTCTCCCCCTTATCCCCTCTCCATCCCCCCCACCTTACCTCTTTCCCTTCCACACAGCACCTGTATATATGTATATATGTTTGTATGTATTTATTACTCTATTTATTTTATTTATTTATTTTACTTGTACATATTTATTTTACTTATTTTACTTTGTTAATATGTTTTGTTTTGTTCTCTGTCTCCCCCTTCTAGACTATGAGCCCACTGTTGAGTAGGGACCATCTCTATATGTTGCCAACTTGTACTTCCCAAGCGCTTAGTACAGTGCTCTGCACACAGTAAGCACTCAATAAATACGATTGAATGAATGAATGAAAGGAAGACAAACATTAATAGAAATACATAGATTATGGTTAATTAAAATAATAATAATAATGATGACATTTATTAAGCGCTTACTATTTGCAAAGCACTGTTCTAAGCGCTGGGGACAAGGTGATCAGTTTGTTCCACCGGGGGCTCACAATCTTAATTTCCATTTTACAGATGACGTAACTGTGGTACAGAGAAATTAAGTGACTTACCCAAAGTCACACAGCTGACAATTGGCAGAGCCGGGATTCAAACCAATGATCTCTGACTCCAAAGCCCGTGCTCTTTCCACTGAGTCACGCTGCTTCTCTATATGGAACTATATATGATTACCGTGGGATCGAGAGAGTGGTGAAGAAAGGCGGCAGATTGAAGTCAAGGGCGACACGGAAGGGAGTGTGAGAAGAGGAAATCAGGAATTAGTCGAGGAAAGCCTCTTTAAGGAGATGTGATTTTAATAAGGATTTGAAGGTGAGGAGAGTGAAAACCTTTCGGCTACGAAGAGGGAAGACGTTCCAGGTTAGAGACGGGATGTGGATGAGTGGTCATTGTCGGGAGAGAACATGTGGAGGTACGGTGAATAGGTTAGCATAGGAGGAGGTAATATGCTCTGGGCATATTACGCCCCCCCCCAAAAAAAAAAATCTCCAATGGTTGCCTATCAACCTTTATATTCATTCATTCATTCAATCGCATTTATTGAGCGCTTACTGTGTGCAGAGCACTCCTACCTCACCTCCCTTCTCTCCTTCTGCAGTCCAACCCGCACACTCTGCTCCTCTGCCGTTGCTAACCCCCTCACTGAGCCTCGTTTTCGCGTGCCCTGCCGTTGAAATCTGGCTCACGTCCTACCTCTGGCCTGGAACGCCCTCTCTCCTCAAATCCGCCAAGCTAGCTCTCTTACCCTTTTCAAAGCCCTACTGAGAGCTCAACCCCTCCAGGAGGCCTTCCCAGACTGTTCCTTCCCTTTTCCTCTGCTCCTCCTCCCCTCACCATCGCCCTACTCCCTCCCTCTCCTCTACCGCCGTGTGCTCCCCACAGCACTTGTGTATATTTGTACATATTTGTTACTCTATTTTATTAATGATGTATATATATCTATAATTCTATTCATCTATTTGGTTGGTATTGAAGGCTTTATACTGGTTTTATTTCGTTGTATTAAGCACTAAGTATTAAGTACTTGGGAGAGTATTACAGACTCCTTCCCAAAACGAAATTCCTTCCCAAAACGAAATTACACTCGAGACAGGGAGACAGACATTAATATCAATAAATATTCATTCATTCATTCATTCATTCAATCGTATTTATTGAGCGCTTACTGTGTTCAGAGCACTGTACTAAGCGCTTGGGAAGTACAAGTTGGCAACATATATATCACCGATATGTACATATGTGATCTGGGACTGGGCGGGTGAAAAAGGGAGCAAATTTAAGGGACGCAGAAAAGGGTGGAAGAAAAGGAAAGGAGGGCTTAGACGGGGAAGCCCTCTTGGAGGAGATGTGCCTTCAGTGTAGCAGTGCATCCTATGTGGAGTTGAAGATATACAGTGAGGGTAAGAATTGAATACCTCAGTGATAATGCAGTCTTCAAGGTAGTAATGACTACGAGGTTCTGAGTCAGGGATGGATTCTATGGAACAGGAGCATAATAATAATGAGAAGAAGAATAATGGTATTTGATAAACGCTTACTATGTGTCAAGCACTGTTCTAAGCGCTGGGAGAGATACAAGGTATTCAGGTTGTACCACTTGGGGCTCACAGCCTTCATCCCCATTTTACAGAAGAGGTACCTGAAGCCCAGAGAAGTGAGGTGACTTACCCAAGGCCGTACAGCAGACCAGTGGCGGAGCCGGGATTACAAACTACTCCCTCTGCTTTCCAGGTCAGTGCTCTCGCCATTGAGCCACGGCCTCCCGACAGCTGATTGGATGTGCATGTCCGACTCCACCATGACCTTGAAAGTCAGGTGTAAATAACCCTGAGAGACATAAGGAAGTCTCTACCTACCTGCACTTGGATGTCCCAGAACCAACCCAACTTCTCACGGCAACGAAGAAGTTAATTCTGTGTGACCTTGGATGAGTCACTTCACCTCTCTGTACCTCAGTTAACTCATCTATAAAATGGGGATGAAGACTGTGATACCTTAATGGGATAGGGACTGTGGTCAAACAAATTCACTTGTATCTACCCCAGTGCTTAGAACACTGCTTGGCACATAGTAAGCGCTTAACAAGAATCATAATAATGACAATGATAATGATAATAATAAATGGATGCAGGAGGGGTAGAGGGTCTCATGGAGAACAGTGAATGGAGCTGTGGGTAGGAGGGTGGGGAGAAGTAAGGGGGTGGTAGTTGACAGAAGGAGCGTAGTCTTAGAGAGAACAGGGAGGTTAGCAAGTGGGATCAAGAGTGGGATTGAGGTCTGGAGGAGAGAGGACTGGGACAAGCAAACCAATTAAAAATGGCCACCCCACAGCCTTGAAGCAGATGAAGCCGGTGAGTTACTGACAAAAAACCAAGATGGACACCTCATTGTCACCTCCGCAGTTCCTCTGGAGGTTCTCCCCATGAGATGCACGCCAGTGTAGCAGGTCACACGGTTCCCAGTGGGGTTGTCACGTGCAGCGGGGCCACTACCCCACCCAAGGTCCCTAAGGTCCCCAGCGGTGCCGGACCCCGGGAAGCCAGGCCTGAACAGGACATAAAGAGGACCCTCAGCCCAACCTGTGACCCGTCCCCGGGGGGGAGTCCCGCATGGAGCTTATCCGGAAAGGCCCGGCTTCACCGAAGTCCCGATATGCTCCAAGCAGGAAGTCAGAAGTGCCAGGACCTCGCACACCTCCTGGTGATCCTCCCGCGCCCGACGTCCGGGAACTGAGGGGACGGTGGATGGTTGAAGGATGACAGAGACCAGAGCCCGCTCGCTCCAGTCTGACCAGTAACTCCGGGCTGGGAAGAACACGGATGGGTTGGGGGTCTTAAAGTGGAGCTGGCATGACAGAGAACTAGAATCTCCTCGCGTCTCTATGTGTAAAGCCGATCTCTCCCACTACGTCTCCGTGGCTCTCCATCCCCTTTATCGACTATTTTTCCTCACTTATTGACACCCATGCCCATAATCCCCATCAGCTGTTCCATACATTTAACTCCCTTCTCAGGCCCCCTGTTCCTCGCCCTCCTCCATCCCTCACCCTCAATGATCTGGCCTCCTACTTCATTAGTAAAATTAACTCTATCAGGTCTGAGCTCCCCACAGTCACCCCACCCCCTACTCTCAACCCACTCCGCTAGGCAGTCTCCCACCCTTCCCAGCAGTATCTCCAGATGAGATCTCCTCCCTCCTCTCATGTGCTACATCATGCACTTGTGCTTCAGACCCCATTCCCCCTCATCTTATGAAATCTCTCGCCCCTTCTCTCTGCCCCTCCTTAACTTCCATCTTCAACTGCTCACTCTCCAATGGCTTCTTCCCCTCTGCCTTCAAACATGCCCATGTCTTCCCCATCTTAAAAAAAACCCTCTCTTGACTTCACTACCCCTTCCAGGTATTTCCCTATCTCCCTCCTACCCTTCCTTTCCAAACTCCTAGAAAAAATCGCCTGCTCTTGTTTCCTCGAATTCCTCAACTCAGCTCTCTCCTTGACCTCCTCCAATCTGGCTTCCGTGCCCTTCACTCCACCGAAACTGCCCTCTCAAAGGTCACCAATGACCTCCTTCTTGCCAAATCCAATGGCGCCTACTATATTCTAATCCTCCTCGACCTCTCAGCTGATTTTGACACTATGGACCATCCCCTTCTCCTCAACACGTTATCCAACCTTGGTTTCATGGACTCGGTCCTCCCCTGATTCTCCTCATATCTATCTGGCCACTCATTCTCGGTCTCCTTCGTGGACATTTTCTCCCCCTTCCATCCTCTACCTGTAGGGGTTCCTCAAGGGTCAGTTCTTGCTCCCTTTCTGTTCTCCATCTATACTCACTCTTTGGTGAACTCAATCACTCCCACGGCTTCCACGCAGATGACACGCAAATCTACATCTCCCCGGTTCTCTCTCCCTCCCTCCAGTCTCGTTTCTCCTCCAGCTTTCAGGACATATCCATCTGGATGTCTGCCCGCCACATAAAACTCAACATGTCAATCAATCAATCGTATTTATTGAGCGCTTACTGTGTGCAGAGCACTGTACTAAGCGCTTGGGAAGTACAAGTTGGCAACATATAGAGACAGTCCCTACCCAACAGTGGGCTCACAGTCTAAAAGGGGGAGACAGAGAACAAAACCAAACATACTAACAAAATAAAATAAATAGAATGTCCAACACTGAGCTCCTTACCTTCCCTCCCCAACCCTGTCCTCTCCCTGACTTTCCCGTCACTTCCCGTCTCACAAGCCCGCAACCTTGATGTCATCCTTATCTCTGCTCTCTCATTCACCCCACACATTCAATCCGTCACCAAAACCTGCCGGTCTCACTTTCACAACATCGCCAAGATCCTCCCTTTCCTCTACATCCAAACCGAAACCTTGTTGGTTCAATCTCTTATCCTATCCCTACTGGATTACTGCATCAGCCTCCTTTCTTATCTCCTATCCTCCTGTCTTTCCCCGCTTCAGTCTATACTTCACTCTGCTGCCTGGATTATCTTTCTACAGAAACGCTCAGGGCATGTCACCCCCCTCCTCAAAAATCTCCAGTGGTTGCCTATTAATCTTCACATGAAGCAAAAACTCCTCGCTATTGTTTTCTAAGCTCTCCATCCCCTTGCCCCCCATCTCACCTCCCGTCTATCCTTCTCCAGCCCAGCCCACTCACTCCGCTCCTTTGCCACAACTAACCTCCTCACTGAGCCTCGTTCTCCCGTGTCCCACCGTCGACCCCTGGCCCACGTCCTACCTCTGGCCTGGAATGCCCTCACTCGTCCCATCCGCCAAACTATCTCTCTTCCCCTGTTCAAAACCCTACTGAGAGTTCACCTCCTCCAGGAGGCCTTCCCAGACTGAGCCCCCACTTTTTCTCTGCTCCTCCTCCCCTCCCCATCGTCCCTACTCCCCCCCCCGCTCTATCCCTGTCTGTTCCCCACAGCACTTATGTATATTTGTAAATATTTGTTATTTTATTTTTTAATGATGTGTATATATTTAAAATTATATTTATCTATTTTGATGGTATTGGCACCCCTCTACTTTTTTGTTTGTTGTACTAAGCACTTGGGAGAGTATAACAGACACATTCCCTCCCAAAACGAAATTATAGTCGAGAATGGGAGACAGATATTAATATCAATATATATATTACCGATATGTACATATGTGTTCTGGGACTGGGCGGGTGAAAAAGGGAGTAAATCATGGGGACGCAGAAAAGGGTGGAAGAAAAGGAAATGAGGGCTTAGCCGGGGAAGCCCCCTTGGAAGAGTTGTGCCGTCAGTGTAACAGTGCATCCTATGTGGAGTTAAAGATATACAGTGAGGGTTAGAATTGAATACCTCAGTGATAAGGCAGCCAGCTAGGTTGTCATGACTATGAGGTTGTGAATCAGGGAAGGAGTCTATGGAACAGGATCATAATAATATCTAGAAGAACAATAATGGCATTTGGTAAGCGCTTATTATGTGCCAAGCACTGTTCTAAGCGCTGGGGTAGGTATAAGGTATTCAGGTTGTCCCATGTGGGGCTCACAGTCTTTATCCCCAGTTTACAGAAGAGGTAACTGAAGCCCAGAGAAGTGAAGTGGCTTATCCAAGGCCATACAGCAGACCAGTGGTGGAGCCGAGATTACAACTCACTCCCTCTGACTTCCAAGCCAGGGTTCTTGTCACTGAGCCACGGTCTCCCGACAGCTGATTGGATCTGAATGTCTGACTCCAGCCACGACCTTGAAAGTCAGGTGTAAATAACCCCGAGAGACAGCAGGAAGTCTCTACCTTCCTGCACTTGGATGTTCCTGAACCAACCCAAATTTTCACGGCAATGAAGACGTTAATGTTGTGTGACCTTGGATGAGTCATTTCACTTCTCTGTGCCTCAGTTAACTCATCTATCAAATGGGGATGAAGATTGTAAACCCTTAGTGGTATAGGGACTGTGTCAAACCAGGCTCACTTGTATCTACCCCAGCACTTAGAACACTGCATGGCACGTAGTAAGCGCTTAACAAGAACCATAATAATGGCAATAATAATAATAATAATAATAATAATAATAATAATAATAATAATAATAATAATAATGAATGGATGCAGGAGCGGCAGAGGGGCTAATGGAGAACACTGAATGGAGCTGTGTGTAGGAGGGTGGGGAGAAGTGAGGGAGTGGCAATTGACAGAAGTAGAGTAGTCCTAGACAAGGCAGGGAGGTTAGGAAGTGGGATCAAGAGTGAGAGGGTTAAAGTAAGGTCTGGAGGAGGGAGGACTGCGACAACGAAACCAATTAAAAGTGGCCACCCCACAACATTGAAGCGGATAAAACCGGTGGACTACTGACAAAAAACCAAGATGGACACCTCCGCAGTTCCTCTGGAGGTTCTCCCCGTGAGACGCACCCCAGTGAGACGGCTCACACGGTTCCCAGTGGGGTTGTCACGCGAGGCGGGGCAATTACCGACCCAAGCTCCCCAAGGTTCAAAGAGGCGCCGGACCCCCGTGGGAGCCAGGCCTGAACAGGACATAATGAGGTCACTCAGCCCAATGTATGACCTGTCCCCGATGGGGGAGTCAGGCAGAGAACTTTTCCGGAAAGGCCCGGCTTCACCGAAGTCCCGATATTTTCCAAGCTGGAAGTCAGAAGAGCCAGGACCCCGCACACCTCCCGGAGATCCTCCCGCGGCTGACATCCGGGAGCTGAGGGGACGGGGGTTGGTTGAAGGACGACAGATACCAGAGCCCGCTTTCTCCCGGTTGACCAGTGAGTCTGGGCCGGTGAGAACACGGATAGGTAGGTGGTCTTACAGGGGAGCCGGCGGTGACAGAGAACTAGAATCTCCTCACGCCTCCATGCCTAAAACAGATCTCTCCATACGGTGTCTCCATGGCTTTCCATCCCCTGGATCTACTCGGTGGGCGGCGGGGATGGACGGGGATGGATAGGTGACAAACGATCTGGGTGGCCAATCTATCATATCTATCGAGCATTTACTGTGTGGAGAGCACCGTACTAAGTTCTTGGGAGAGTAAAATATAAGACTGGCAGACATATTCCCTGCACGTAACGAGCTTAGAGTCTAGAATGGGAAACAAACATTAATAGAAATACATAAATTATGGCTGTACAAATAAGTGCCTTGGGATCGAAAGAGCGGTGAATAAAGGGGGCAGATTGAAGTGACAGGAGACACGGAAGGGCGTGTGAGAGGAGGAAATCAGGAATTAGTTGGGGAAGGCCTCTTGGAGGAGATGTGATTTTAATAAGGATTTGAAGGTGGGGAGAGTGAACGTCTGTCGACTATGAAGAGGGAGGAAATTCCAGTCAGGCTACGGGTCGTGGACGAGATGTCGTTGACCGGAGAGAGGAGATGGAGATACGGTGAATAAGTTGGCCTTAGATGAGTAAAGTGTGCGGGCTGGATTGTAGTAGGAGAGTAGTGAGGTGAGATAGGACGGGGAGAGGGGATTGACAGCTTTAAAGATGATGGTGAGGAGTTTCTGTTTGACGCAGAGGTGGGTGGACAACCACTGGAGGTTCTTGAGGAGTGGGGAAACATGGTCAGAGCTGGTAACGTCTGCCGTCTCAGCGGTGTTTACTAAGTACCAACTTTCAGAAGAGCACCGTGCTCAGTTCTGAGGAAGAGAACAAAGGTGGCTACATTAGACACGGTTCTTTGAGAGGGCCGTCACTGACAACTAGATGAGGTTAAGCTCACATGGGAGAGAAAAGGCTCTCCTACCACAGATTTGCCATGAAACAGACCACATCTGGTGAGGGATCTTTTATTTCATTGTGCTCAGCACAGCACTCTGTACGTAGTAAGTGGTCAAGATATCAGATCGACTGATCGATTTTGGTTTTCTTCTGTCTGAACAGTGAAGGTTAAGGGGACAGCTTCTCACAGTCACCCAGCTCACACATCTGGTTCATCTAAAAGCAACCTACTCACTGTATTTTGGTCTCATCTATCCTACGACTGACCCCGTCCCATGGCCTTCCATTGGACTGGAACTCCCTCCCTCTTCGTATAATCATAGTAATAATAATAATAATAATAATAATAATACTTATATTTGGCAGCACCATTCTAAGCGCTGGGGTAGATACACGGTTATCAGGTTGGGCACAGTCCCTGCTCCACGTGGGGCTCATGGGCTTAATCTCCAAATTAATGATGAGGGAACCGAGGCACAGAGAAGTGAAATTACCCAAATCCTGTCCTCTCCCTGATCACTGTAGCACTACCGTCCCTCTCGTCTCACAAGCCCGTAACCTTGCTGTCTTCCTTGACTCTACTATCTCATTCACCCCACACGTCCAATCCAACACCAAAACCTGCACCAAAACCTGCCGGTATCACCTCCACAACACCACCAAGATCCGCCCTTTCCTATCCGTCCAAACCGCTACCTGGCTGGTTCAACCTCTTATCCTATCCCCACTGGATTACTGCATCAGCCTCCTCTCTGATCTCCCAGTCTCCTGTCCCTCCCAGCTTCAGTCTATACTTCATTCTGCTGCCTGGATTATCTTTCTACAGACGTGCTCTGGGCATGTCACTCCCCTCCTCAAAAATCTCCAGTGGTTGCCTATCAATCCTCACATGAAGCATAAACTACTCACTATTGCTTTCAGAGCTCTCCATCCCCTCCCCCCACCTCACATTCCTTCTCTCTTTCTCCAGCCCAGCCCGCACACTCAGTTCATCTGCCACCGCTAACCTCCTCTCTGTGCCCCGTTCTCGCCTTTCCCGCCTTCGAAACCTGGCCCACGTCCTGCCCCTGGCCTGGAATGCCCTCCCTCCTAGCACCTGCCGAACTAGTTGACTAACTAATTAACTAACTCTTTCTCTTTTCAAAACCCTACTGAGAACTCATTTCCTCCAGGAGGCCTTCCCAGACTGAGCCCCCTTTACCTCTGCTCCTCCTCCCCTCCCCAATCGCCCTTACTCGCTCCCTCTGCTGTACCCCCTTCTCCTCCCCACAGCACTTGTGAATATTTCTACAGATTTATTATTCCATTTATTTTATTAATGATGTGTATATATCTAATTCTGTTTATTTTGATGGAATTGACGCCTGTCTACTTGTTTTGTTTTGTGGTATGTCTCCCCCTTCTAGACCGTGAGCCCATTGTTGGGTAGGGATTGTCTCTCTTTGTTGCCGAATTTTGCTTTCCAAGCGCTTATTACAGTGCTCTGTAGACCTAAAGCACTCAACAAATACCATTGAATGAATGAATGAATGAATGAAGTGATTTGCACAAGTTCATACAGAAGACAAGTGGCAGAGTGTGGACTGGAACCCAGGTCCTTCTGTCTCTCAGGTCTTTGCTCTTTCCACTAGACCTCGCCGTCTACTCTGACAGACCACCGCTCTGCCCATTTTCAGAGATTTCTTAAAATCACATCTCCTCCAAGAGACCCTCCCCGACTAAGCCCTCATTTTCCCGACTTTCTCTACTTTCTGCCTTGCCCTTGCACTTGGATTTGCACGCCTTATTCTCCCCACCCTCATCCCCACAGAACATATGTACATATGTGAAATTTATTTCAATGTGTCACCCCCTCTAACCTGTAAGCTCCTCGTGGGCAGCAAACATTTCTGCCAACTCGGCTTTATTACACTCTCCCAGTCGTTTAGTATAGTACTCTGGATAAAGTAAGTACTCAATAAATACACTTGATGGATTGATATGACTGTCATTGTCTGTTGAGGTTCTGAAATAGCTTCCTCTTCATTGTTTTTGTAGGTGGTCTAGGCAATAATTGGGAAATGGTCAACCTCACGGTGATGAGGGATTTCCTTCTACTAGGATTCTCAGAGGTCCGGGAGCTGCAGCTGGTCCACGCCGCGCTATTCCTCCTGGTCTACCTGGTGGCCCTGGCGGGGAATCTTCTCATCGTTGCCGTCACCGTCCTCGACCGGCGCCTCCACACCCCCATGTACTTCTTCCTCAGGAACCTGTCCGTCCTCGACCTCTGCTACATCTCCATCACCGTCCCCAAATCCATCCACAACTCCTTGACCAACAAGAGATCCATTTCCTTCCTGGGCTGTGCCACCCAGCTCTTCTCAGTGCTCCTGTTTGCCGCGTCCGAGCTGTTCCTCCTCACGGCGATGTCCCACGACCGCTACGCCGCCATTTGCCTCCCTCTGCGCTACGAGGTCCTCATGGACAGAGGGACGTGTGGGAAAATGGCGGCCGCCTCATGGCTCGGCGGGGGGCTGTTTGCACTGCTATTATCCCCTCGGACGCTCTCCCTACCCTTTTGCGGGTCCATCCTGATCCAACAGTTCTTCTGTGATATCGCCTCCGTGGTCCAACTCTCCTGCTCTGAAACACACCTCTTCATCGATATAATCGAAGTCACTGGGTTCCTTTCGGGTGTCTCCTGCTTCATCTCCATCGTCATCTCATACGTGTGCATCTTCCGGGCCGTGCTGAGGATGCCGGCCGCCGAGGGCCGGGCCAAAGCCTTCTCCACCTGCTTGCCCCACCTCGTCGTCACGACCGTGTTTTTCACCTCGGCTGCCTTCGGTACCTTACATCCAACCTCAGATTCTTCTTCAGCTATGGACCTGCTGGTGTCCGTGTTCTACACCGTGGTGCCTCCTGCCCTGAACCCCCTCATCTACAGCCTGAGGAACAGGGACATGAAGATGGCAATGCGGATGGTCCTTGCTGGGAGTCTTTTCTCCAGAGATAGAAAATTTCACTTCACGCTCTGACCCTGTTATTTCTCTCCCCGTGGATTGACCCTATACAGACTTGGGCGGCCTGCAAAGATCTGAGATATATGTAGTCAGAGACTTTTTTCTGGATGCCTATTAACGATGGCTTTGTCTAGTTTGGTAGGAGAGTGTTTATCCAGCTGTTCTTGACTGGTATTTAAATCTACTTCCCATGCCTGGGGACGGATCCCTGCACTTGGATTCACCCCCTTTACTCATCACCAGCAGAGGGTAGAACCCGGGCCTGGGAGTCTGAAAGATCTGAGTTCTATTCCTAGCTCTGCCACTTGTCTGCTGTGTGACCTTGGGCAAGTCACCTCACATCTCTGAGCCGCAATTCCCTCATCTCTAAAATGGAGATGAATACTGTGGGCCCCATGTGGGACATGGACTGTGTCCAACCTGATTATCTTGCATCTATCCCAGTGGTTAATACAGTGCCTGGTACATAGTAAGTGCTTAACAAATGCCATTAAAGAAAATTGAAGAGGTAGCTGCCGAAGGGTGTTTTAGACTTAATTCTGACCCTTAAATCTGCCCCAGAAGCCAGGAGCAGGAGAAGAGGTTGAATTTTTTCCAACCACTTAATGCTCTCAGTTTTCACACAATAAAAACCATTCTGATTTCTCCTCCTACTCTTACTGTTGCTACTATTGTTATTTATTGTATAATATACTTCAATATTTAAGTATTAACACAATCAATCAAATTGAAGTACAACAGAAGATTTTCTTTACACACAAGGAGCGTACATTTTTCAAAAACGTTACAGGTGCCTGCGACCTCCAGTCATTCAGTGTCAAAACTGGAATGAAATCTTGGGGTCCTTTTCTTTTTGTTATTGCCAAGCCAATCTGAATATTGGATTCAACCATGACTAACCAAATGGGCTAGAGTGACTATTCTCCCTACCACGATATCTCTCCAATCCCCAGAGTTGTAAAGGTAAGCTTTTATTAATCATGGAAAGAGACTGATGAGTCCGTTGAGGTTGTTCTAGGAAGAAGTCCTAGAGTGGGGACCATCATCATCATCAATCGTATTTATTGAGCGCTTACTATGTGCAGAGCACTGTACTAAGCGCTTGCCCAGACCACGTGGGACTGGGCAGGTATTTAGGTCGTGGGGGCCGGGACCACAGAGAACCCACGATCCTGGCCTTCCTAGATTCCCGGACGGTCAGCCGTCTCAGCGGAGCCCCGGACCCATCCGTCCTCCCACGGGGAATCCCCCCGGAAATAACCTGGCCTTCATCTGAGGGGATGGCACAGCCAGCGGGAGAGCGGAGAAGGTGGAGGAGGACTCTGACAGCCTCCGCCCCTCACCCAGACCTTCCTGTCACTCCCACTAGTGTCCAGGACTGACGAGATGAAGTGAGTCTCTCTCTCAGCAGAGGTCGGTGCACCGCAGCCCGGACAATCCCGGTGACTCCGGAGAGGAGCAGGGGAAAGGTGAGGGCCAGGGGAGGGAATTTCAATGTAAACCTAGAATAAGAGGATCAAAGTTAGAATTCCTCCTATTCTTTCATGTTACATCCCTGAGGAAAGATGAACCATTCCAGCTAGTATTCCCACCAGGGCCAGATGACGGGGCAGGGATCTTTGTGAATGAGGGGAGCTCAGCCACCAATCAGTTGTCAATGGAAAGAGCCAAGATCTGAGACTCAGAAGCCCCCCATCTCTGCCACTGGCCTGCTGTGTGACCTCGGGAAAGCCGCTTAATCTCTCTATGCTCCAGTTTCCTTATCTTCTGAGTGCTTAGTACAGTGCCTAATACTCGGTAAGTGCTCACCAGATATCGTTGATTAATTCATACACTGTGGGCAGAGATCCAACAATCCATTAAATTATAAACTCCTCAAAGGCAAGGATATCATTTTTGCTCTCCCTCTCTCTTAGACTGTAAGCTTCAGGCAGACCAGATACTGTGTCCAACGTGCCTATCCGAGTGCTTGGCATACAGTAGGAGCAAAATGGAGATTCAACATCAGTTTTCTCTCATACTGGGACTGGGGGCCCTAAAAGGACCAGATTATCTCGTATCTACCCCAAGACTTAATATAATGCTTGACATATAGTACGTGTTTATAAAATACCACAATTATTGTTATTGTATTGTCTATAGCATACATTTATATATATATTTTTATTATAGTGCTTATAAAATATTCTAGGTATCTTACCAATTTGCAAATTGTAAAGTAAGGAAAAGGGGCAGGTTTGAGCCTAGGGTGAGTGATAGAAATGAACTGGTCTCTAGACTGAGAGCTCATTGTGGGTAGGGAAAACATCTACCAATTCTGTTGCATTGTCCTCCCCCAAGCGCTCAGTACAGTGCTCTGCACACAGTAAGCACTCAATAAATACTATCGACCGATTGAATGTGGGCAGGGAACGTGTCTAGCAAATCCGTTGTATTCTCCCAGCTACTTAGTTCAGTGCTCTGCACACAGTAAGCGCTCAATAAATACCATGGATTGTGGGCAGGTAAGTTGTC
The DNA here is from genome assembly GCF_015852505.1 of Tachyglossus aculeatus. Lineage (NCBI taxonomy): Eukaryota > Metazoa > Chordata > Mammalia > Monotremata > Tachyglossidae > Tachyglossus > Tachyglossus aculeatus. Next base: position 70,854 of record NW_024044948.1, on the reverse strand, counting down.
TGCCAACCATGTTTTATTGTACTCTCCCAAGTGCTTAGTACAGTGTTCTGCACTGTAAATGCTCAATAATTGTCATTGATTAATTAAGGTTGTCTTCTGGTTTAAGACTGGTTGAGGGATAAGGAAGAAGTCATAATTAAGTGTTGGCCCATGGGAAGCAAAAGACCAGTATTGACACGTTTTCTGCCCACAAAGAGCTGAGACTGATCAATCAATCAATCAATGACATTTATTGAGCGCTGACTGGGGGAAGAGCACTGTTCTAAGCACTTGGGTGAATACAAAAGAGCAGCGCTGGTAGGCATGTTACCTTCACGCTTAGAACAGTGCTTTGCACATAGTAAACGCTTAATAAATGCCATGAAAAAGCTTAAGGTCAGCGTGGCTCAGTGGAAAGAGCACGGGCTTTGGAGTCAGAGGTCATGAGTTCAAATCATGGCTCCGTCAATTATCATCTGTGTGACTTTGGCAAGTCACTTAACTTATCTGTACCTCAGTTCCCTCATCTGTAAAATGGGGATTAAGACTGTGAACCCCATGTGGGACAACCTGGTCACCTTGTATCCCCCCAGCTCATAGAACAATGCTTTTCACATCGCAAGTGCTTAACAAGTACCATCAAAAGGGGGAGACATAATTAATAAAAGTAAGGGAAAGGGGAGATATACATAGAAGTATTTACAGCTGAGCAATCTAGAGAGTTGGCTGTGCAATAGAGTAAAACCATATACATGCCAAGGAGGAGTACCAGTCGGGTCCATGATGGGTAGAGATGGTGGATGGGTTTGTCTGCCTGACAATTAACAGAGAAAAGGTCATTGGAAGAGAATGGCTTTTGTTCGGGAATTGGAATGTGGGAGGAGTGTGGTCTGTCAGGAGTAGCAGCATGATGGAATGGATAAATCACGGGTCTGGGAGTCAGAAGGTCATGGGTTCTAATCCCGGCTTCGCTACTTGTCTGCTGCATGACCTCGGGCAAGTAACTTCATTTCTCTGGGCCTCAGTTACCTCATCTTGAAAATGGAGGTTGAGACTATGAGCCCCGCTTGAGATCAGCCCGATTTGCCCGTATCCGCCCCAGCACTTAGTACAGTGGCTCACACATAGTAAGTGCTTAAAACATACTGAAATTATTATTTGAAGGGGTGGGAGTTCTAAGATGGGGAACAGCCCGAGAGAGGGGAGAGACGTGGGAGTAATGAGAGTGAAGCAGAGCTAGAAGATTGGCCAGGGAACACTATACTACGTGCTTGGTAAGTACAAGTCGGCAACATATAGAGACAGTTTTTACCGAACAACGGGCTCTAGAAGGGAAAGAATTAAAAGAATATGTTAGGAAGTAGACGCTGAGGAAAATAGATGTGAAAGATCAAGGAGCTATTGAATGGGAATAAAGGGATAGGAAGAGATTTAAGAATAATCATAATAATAATGATACTAATGGTATTTCTAAGCACATACTACGTAGTAAGCACTGTACTAAGTGCTGGGGTAGATACAAGTTAATCAGGCCCCTCATGGACCCCACAGTCTAAATAGGAGGGAGAACTGAATCGCCATTTTGCAAATGTGGGAACTGAGGCCCAGAGAAGTGAAGTGACTTGCCCAAGGTCACAAAGGAGGTAAATGGCAGAGCAGGGATTAAAAGACAGATCCTCTGATTCCCAGGTCTGAGCTCTTTCCTCTAGGCTGTGCTGCTTCTCAAATGATGTGGAATTATGTGACTGCAATCCTTGCAGATATTTGCAAGTGGAACAGACACCTAAGAGACAGGAATGGTTTCTGCGCTGGCCTGATCAAAGGCAGGTGAACTAAGGGAGATGAACCGTGTGATTAGCTTCTAGCTTCCCTAGCGCTTAATGCAGTGCTTGGTACATAGTAAGAACTTAACAAATACCATGAAAAACCCAAAAATCTGAGATTTCCCTCCAACACAAATATTTTCTCCTTCTCTATACACTTTTCTCTGAATCATTCTCGTCCCCATTTGAATCTCCTTCTCTTTTCTAAATGTCCTTAGGCAGTCAGTGTCAATTCCCAGAAAATGACCTATGTCACCATGAAGACAGAATTCCTGCTCCTGGGAATATCGGAGGTCCAGGAGCTGCAGCTGGTCCACGCCGTGCTGTTCCTACTGGTCTATCTGGAATCTCCTCATCGTCGACGTCACCGTCCTTGACCGGCGCCTCCACACCTCCATGTACTTCTTCCTTGGGAACCTGTCTGTCCTTGACCTCGGCCTCATCTCCGTCATCGTCTCCAAGTTCATCCACACTTCTTGAACAATAATAACTCCATAGCCTTCCTAGGCTGCATCGCTCAGCTCTTTCTGTGGATCTTCTTTGTGGGTTCTGAGGATTTCGTCCTCAAGGTGATGTCCTACTACCGCTACGCCGCCATCTGGCTCCCCCTGCGTTACGAGGTCATCATGGATCGAGTGGCCTGTGGGAAGATGGCCGCCGCATCCTGGCTCATCGGAGGACTGATTGAGGCCTTGTTTTCAGGTTCGACCTTCTCCATGTCCTTCTGCGGGTACAACGTCATCTCCCAGTTCTTCTGTGACGTCCCTACTCAGCTCAAGATCTCCTGCTCCGAGGAACACGTCGCCACGGACGTGAGCCAGGGGTAGTGGTAGCCGTCGTCTGCATCGTGTTCATCATCATCTAGTATATCCGCATTTTCTGGGCCGCGCTGAGGATGCCAGCCACCGAGGGCCGGGCCAAAGCCTTCACGACCTGCTTGCCTCATCTCGCCGTCGTCATTGCTTTTTTCTCTACCGCGTCTTCCACCTATCTCAAACAGCCTTCGGACTCCCCCTCGACGCTTGATCTGCCGCCATCCACGTTCTACACCGTAGTGCCCCACATCCTCAACCCCCTCATCTACAGCCTGAGGAATAAAGATTGAAGTCTGCCCTGGGGAGGGTCCTAAACGGTTCACTCTCCCAGCTCCCTCTCTGGCATAAAAAGTCGTGCCAATGATCCCAGCCTTTGTCAGAGGCATTGTCCACGGACTAGTCCAGATTTACAGCCGTCCTCCGGCTTTAAAGACAGAGTCCCGACAGAGAAGGTATTCCAATGCATGCCGCTGTGGCTGAGAAGGCCCTTCTTCATGATCAGGATTTAGAGATCTTCCCTCGATCCCTGTTAGATCTGCATGGGAAGAATGCAAGGTACCCAATAAGCACTCAATAAATACGATGGATTGAATGAATGAATGATTATTTCTTCAAAATCCAGTCGGTTCCTGGCACCCACCTGCACATGACAGTCCCCGCAGATGCTTAAAACTGAATACACCTGGTCTGAATTCCAATCACCCATTCAGGAGTATTTATTGATGGTTACTCTGTGCAGAGCACTATGCTAAGCTTATGAAAAAGTATGATTAGAGTTAGTAGGCGTGAGCCCTGTTCTCAAAGAGTTAATAATCTAGAGGTAGGTGGACTTGAACACTGAAACAAAATGCAGGTGGGGAAAAACAATATAGTGAAATGATACATATATAAGAACGATGAGGGAGATTGTTGGTATCCAAGTGCATCGGGATTTGCCCTAAGTCACACAGCTGACGAGTGGTGGAGTCGGGATAAGAACCCATGACCTCTGACTCCCAAGCCCGTGCTCTATCCACTGAGCCACGCTGCTTTTCCTAGCTTCCTCCCTCGGCCTTGGCCGATGTCATCAGATTAGCGATAGACATCCCAAGCAAAACAGATTTGGCAGGGTGCGGCTGGTAAGCCTGGGACCCCAGCCTCATTATTCTGGGGTCATTATTCATTATTATCATTATCATTATTATTATTATATTCTCATTATTATTCTCATTATTCTGGAGAAGCAGTGTGGCTTACTGGAAAGAGCCCGGGTTTGGGAGTCAGAGGTCGTGGGTTCTAATTCCAACTCCACCACTCATCAGCTGTGTGACTTTGGGCAAGTCACTTAACTTCTCTGGGCATCAGTTGCCTCATCTGTCAAATGGGAATGAAGACGGTGAGCCCCACGTGGAATAACTTGATGACCTCGTAACTACCCCAGCGCTCAGAACAGTGCCAGGCACATAGTAAGTACTTAACAAATACCATCATTATTAATATTATTATTACGAGTTTCCATTCAGGTGAGTGATCATTAGTTCATTGACGTCATACTAGGAAGGAGTCCCAGAGTGGGAACCACATGGGAATGGGCAGTTATTTAAGTTGTGAGGAGATTGTGAGGACCAAGACCACAGTGAGTCCACGATCCCGGCCTTCCGAGATTACCGGACGGTCAGCCGTCTCAGCGGAGCCCTAGGCCCGTCCTCCCATGGCGAATCCCCCAGGAAATAACCCGGCCGTCGTCTGAGGGGATGACGCAGCAAGCCGGAGGGCCCAGAGGGGGAGGGAGGATCCTGACAGCTTTCACCCCTCGCCCAGACCTTCCTGTCACCACCACCCGCGTCCAGGACCGACGAGAAGGAGAGTCCTCTCTCTCAGCAGAGGTCGATCCTCCCCAGCCCAGGACGGGCCCGATGACTCCAGAAAGAAGCAGGGGAAAGGTGAGGGGCAGGGAAGGGGAATTTCAATATCTGCCCAGGAAAAAACAGGAATATTCCTGTTCTTTCTTAATAATAGTAATGGTGGTGTTTGTTAAGTGCTTTGACCATGTCCAAACACCATACTCAGTACTGGAGTAGATACGAGATAATCGGATTGGACAGTGTCCCCGTCCTACATGGGGTTCATCTTCATAAACCGCATTTACAGATGAGGGAACCGAGGAACAGAAAAGTTCAGTGACTTGCCCGAGGTCGCCCAGCAGGTAAGTGGTGGAGCGAAGATTAAGACCATGGTTCCCTAGGCTTCCAGGACCATCCTCTTTCATTCATTCATTCACTCAATCGTATTTATTGAGCGCTTACTCTGTGCAGAGAACTGTACTAAGCACTTGGGAAGTACAAGTTGGCAACATATAGAGGCGATCCCTATCCAACAACGGGCTCACAGTCTAGAAGAGGGAGACAGACACTAAAACAAAACACGTGGGCAGGTGTCAAGTCGTCAGAACAAATAGAAATAAAGCTAGATGCACATCATTAACAAAATAAATAGAATAGTAAATATGTACAAGTAAAATAAGTAGAGTAAAAAATCTGTACAAACATATATACAGGTGCTATGGGGAGGGAAAGGAGGTAAGATGGGGGATGGGGAGGGGGAGAAGGGGGAGAGGAAGAAGGGGGCTCAGTCTGGGAAGACCGTCTGGAGGAGGTGAGCTCTCAGTATGGCTTTGGAGGGAGGAAGAGAGCTAGCTTGGCGGATATGCAGAGGGAGGGCATTCCAGGCCAGGGGGAGGACGTGGGCTGGGGGTCGATGGCGGGACAGGTAAGAACGAGGTACAGTGAGGAGCTTAGCAGCCGAGGAGCGGAGGGTGCGGGCTGGGCTGTAGAAGGACAGAAGAGAGCTGAGGTAGGAGGAGGCGAGGTGATGGAAAGCCTTGAAGCCGAGAGTGAGGAATTTTTACTTGATGCGTAGGTTGACAGGCAGCCACTGGGGATTTTGGAGGAGGGGAGTAATACGTCCACAGCGTTTCTGCACAAAGATTATCCGGGCAGCAGCGTGAAGTATAAACTGAAGTGGGGAGAGACAGGAGGATGAGAGATCAGAGAGTAGTCTGATACAGTAACCCAGTCGGGATAGGATGAGTGATTGAACCAGCAAGGTAGCGGTTTGGATGGAGAGGAAAAGGCAGATCTTCGCGATGTTGCATAGGTGAGACCGGCAGGTTTTGGTGAAATATTGGATATGAGGGGTGAACGAGAGAGCGGAGTCGATGATGACAGCAAGGTTGCAGGCTTGTTAGACGGGAAGAATGGTAGTGCCTTCTACAGTGACAGGAAAGTCAGGGAGAGGGCAGGTTTGAGAGGGAAGATAAGGAGTTCAGTCTTGGACATATTGAGTTTTAGATGGCTGGTAGACATCCAAATGGAGATGTCTTGAAGGCAGGAGGAGACACGAGCCTGAAGGAAGGGAGAGATAGCAGGGGAAGAGATGTAGAATTGGGTGTCAACAGCGTAGCTGAAGTCGTGGGAGCGAATGAGTTCACCAAGGGAGTGAGTGTAGATAGAGAACAGAAAGGGACAAAGAACGTACCCTTGAGGAACCCCTACAGTAAGGAGATGGGAGGTGGAGGAGGAGCCCGCAAAGGAGACGGAGAATGAACGGCCGGAGTGATAAGAGGAGAACAAGGAGAGGACGGAGTCTCTGAAGCCAGGGCTGGATAGCGTGTTGGGGAAAAGGGGGTGGTCCACAGTGTCGAAGGCAGTTGAGAGGTCGAGGAGGATTAGGATAGAGTAGGAGCCGTTGAATTTGGCAAGAGGGAGGTCATTGGTGACCTTTGAGAGGGCAGATTCAGTGGAGTGTAGGGGACAGAAGCCAAATTGGAGGGAGTCAAGGAGAGAGTTGGCATTGAGGAATTCGAGGCAGCGGGTGTAGACGACTCATTTTAGAAGTTTGGAAAGGAAGGGTAGGAGGAAGATAGAGCGATAACTAGAAGGGGAGGTGGGGTCAATATAGGGTTTTTTTTAGGATGGGGAGACGTGGGCATGTTTTAAGGCAGAGGGGAAGGAACCCGTGGAGAGTGAGTAGTTGAAGATGGAAGTTAAGGAGGGGAGGAGAGAAGGGGCGAGAGATTTCATAAGATGAGAGGGAATGGGGTCTGAAGAACAAGTGGATGGTGTAGCACATGAAAGGAGGGAGGAGATCTCATCTGAAGATACTGTTGTGAAGGATGGGAGAGTAGCGGAGTGGGTTGAGAGCAGGGGGTTGGAGAAGGGGGAGGAGTGACTTTGGGGAGCTCAGACCTGATGGTGTCAATTTTACTAATAAAGTAGGAGGCCAGATCGTTGGGGATGAGGGATGGAGGAGGGGGAAGAACAGGGGGCCTGAGAAGGGGGTTAAATATACAGAAGAGCTGACGGGGATGAGGGGCATGGGTGTCAATAAGGGAGGAGAAATAGTTTTGCAGGGCAGAGAAGAGGGCGGAGTTGAGGCAGGAAAGGATAAATCTAAAGTGAACAAGGTTGGCTTGGTGTTTAAACTTTCAACAGCAGCGTTCAACAGCTTGAGCATAAGATCGAAAGAGGCGGACAGTCGCAGTGATCCAAGGCTGGGGGTTAGTGGCACGAGAGCGGCGAAGGGAAAGGGAAGCGAGCGAGTTGAGTTGAGTAGAGAGGGTAGAGTTGAGATCAGTAATCTGGTCATCACGTTTGCGTAGAGAGGAAAGGGAGACGAGGTGGGTTGTAATGCACTGAGAAAGCTGGATGGGGTCGAGAGAGCGGAGGTCTCTGTGAGGTTGTAATATGGATTTACAGGAGAGAGGAGTGTGAGTGATAAGATTATAATGAAAGAGAGGGATTTCAGAGTTGGTGATGGTGGAGATAGTGCAGCGTTAGGAGATGATGACGTCACGGTGTGACCAAGTTGGTGAGTGGGAGAGGTGGGGTGGAGCAGGAGGTTGGCAGCATCAAGGTGAGATAGAAGGCGGGCGGCAGAGGAGTCACCAGGGACATCCATGTGGAGGGTGAAGTCTCCTAGGATCAGAGTTGACATAGAAAAGGAGAGAAGGAAGGTGAGAAATGGGTCAAAATCGTTAAAGAAGTTGGAGGTGGGGCCGGGGTGTCGTTACTTGACACATACAAGAATGTGGAGGGGGTGGTAGAGGCGACGAATGTGGGCTTCAAAGGAGGGGAAGGAAAGGGAAAGGGGAGGAGGGATAATGAGAAAGCGACATTGGGGAGTGAGAAGGAAGAAGACACCTCCTCCTTTTCCTGTGAGTCTTGGGGAGTGTGAGAAGAAGAGGCCTCCACTGGAGAGAGCAGCAGAAGAGACCATGTCATCCGGAGAGAGCCATGTTTCAGTTAGGGCGAGGAGGAGTAGAGAGCTGGAAAGGAAAAGGTCCAGGATAAAAAGTAGCTTACCTATAATGGAGGGGGGTTCCAAAGGCCACACTTGGCAGCAGCTGTGGAGGCAGGGGAGGAAGGGGGAAAGGTGTGAGTGGGGGCGGTTCAAAGCCCTACTGAGAACTCACCTCCTCCAGGTGACCTTCCCAGGCTGAGCCCCCTTTTTCCTCAGAGAGCAGAGAGCAGATAACAATTGATATGTGATGGCCAACAATAAGCAGATGATGACATCACAGAGAACAGTTAATAATTTACATGTGCTGGCAGTAAAATAAGCATTCATTCATTCATTCAATCGTATTTATTGAGCGCTTACTGTGTGCAGAGCACTGTACTAAGCCCTTGAGAAGTACAAGTCGGCAACATCTAGAGACGGTCCCTACCCAACGGCGGGTTCACAGTCTAGAAGGGGGAGACAGACAACCAAACCAAACATATTAGTAAAATAAATAGAATAAATATGTACAAGTAAAATAAATAGAGTAATAAATACGTACAAACATATATACATATATACAGTCTAGAAGGGGGAGACAGACAACAAAACAAAACATGTAGACAGGTGTCAAAATCGTCAGAATAAATGGAATTATAGTTATATGCACATCATTAACAATATAAATGGAATATTAAATATGTGCAAGTAAAATAGAGCAACAAATCTGGACAAATATATATACAGGAGCTGTTGGGAGTGGAAGGATGTAGGGAAAGGAGTGATGGAGAGGAGGAGAGGGAAAAGGGGGCTCAATCTGGGAAGGCGTCCTGGAGGAGGTGAGCTCTCAGTAGGGTTTTGAAGGGAGAAAGAGAGCGGAATCATTCATTCATTCAATCATTCATTCATTCATTCAATCGCATTTATTGAGCGCTTACTGTGTGCAGAGCACTGTACTAAGAGCTTGGAAAGTACAAATCGGTAACATATAAAGACGGTTCCCATCCAACAACAAGCTCATGGTCTAGAAAGGGGAGACAAGCAACAAGACAAAACGTGTAGACAGGTGTCAAAATCATCAGAACAAATAGAATTAAAGCTATTTGCAGATCATTAACAAAATGAATAGAATAGTAAATATGTACAACTAAAATAAATAGAGCAATAAATCTGTACAAACATATATACAGGTGCTGTGTGGAGGGGAAGGAGGTAAGGTGGGGGGATGGGGAGGGGGAGGAGGGGGAGAGGAAGGAGGGGGCTCAGTCTGGGACGGCCTCCTGGAGGAGGTGAACTCTCAGGGGCTTTGAAGGGAGGAAGAGAGCTAGCTTGGCGGATGTGGGGAGGGAGGGCTTTGCAGGCCATGGGAAGGACGTGGGCCAGGTGTCGACAGCGGGACAGGCGGGAATGAGGTACAGTGAAGAGGTTAGCGGCAAAGGCGTTGAGGGTGCGGGCTGGGCTGTAGAAGGGAAGAAGGGAGGTGAGGTAGGAGGGGGAGAGGTAATGGATATCCTTGAAGCCGAGAGTGAGGAGTTTTTGCTTGATGCGTAGGTTGACGGGTAGCCACTGGAGATTTTTGAGGAAGGGTGTAACATGCCCAGAGCGTTTCTGCACAAAGATGATCCGGTAGCAGCGTGAAGTATAGACTGAAGTGGGGAGATACAGCAGGATGAGAGATCAGAGAGGAGGCTGATACAGTAATCCAGTCGGGATAGGATGAGAGATTGAACCAGCAAGGTAGCGGTTTGGATGGAGAGGAAAGGGCGGATCCTGGCGATGTTGCGTAGGTGAGACCGGCGGATTTTGGTGACGGATTGGATGTGAGGGGTGAACGGGAAAGCGGAGTTGAGGATGACACCAAGGTTGTAGGCTTGTGAGACGGGAAGAATGGTAGTTCTGTCTACAGTGATGGGAAAGCCAGGGAGAACTCAGGGTTTGGGAGGGAAGATGCGTTCAGTCTTGGACATATTGAGTTTTAGGTGGCGGGCAGACATCCAGATGGAGATGTCCTGAAGGCAGAAGGAGACCCGAGCCTAAAAGGAGGGAGAGAGAGCAGGGGCAGAAATGTAGATTTGGGTATCATCAGCGTAGAGATGATAGTTGCAGCTGTGGGAGTGAATGAGTTCAGTAAGGGAGTGAGTGTAGATAAAGAACGGAAGGGGACAAAGAACGTACCCTGGGGGAATCTCTACAGTAAGGGAATAGGAGGAGGAGGAGGAGGAGGAGGAGCACTCAAAGGAGACTGAGAATGAATGGCCAGAGAGATAAGAGGAGAACCAGGAGAGGACAAAGTCTCTGAAGCCAAGGCTGGATAGCGTGTTGAGGAAAAGGGGGTGGTTCACATTGTCGAAGGCAGTTGAGAGGTCGAGGAGGATTAGGATAGAGTAGGAGCCGTTGCATTTGGCAAGGAGGAGGTCATTGGTGACCTTTGAGAGGGCAGTTTCAGTGGAGTGTAGGTGACGGAAGCCAAATTGGAGGGTGTCAAGGACAGAGTTGGCGTTGAGGAATTCGAGGCAGCGGGTGTAGACGACTCGTTCAAAAAGTTTGAAAATGAAGGGTAGGGAGGAGATAGGGCGATAACTAGAAGGGGATTTGGGGTAAAGAGAGGGGTTTTTTTAAGATGGGGTAGACATGGGCATGATTGAAGGCAGAGGGGAAAGAACCAATGGAGAGTGAGTGGTTGAAGATGGAAGTTAAGGAGGGGAGGAAGGAAGGGGCGAGAGATTTCTTAAGATGAGAGGGAATGGGCTCAGAAGCACAGGTGGCTAGAATAGCATTTGGGAGGATGGAGGAGATCTCATCTGAAGATAATGCTGGGAAGGATGGGAAAGTAGCAGAGAGGGTTGGGAGCAGGGTGGTTGGAAAAGGGGGAGGAGTGACTTTGGGGAGCTCAGACCTGATGGAGTTAATTTTACTAATGAAGTAGGAGTCCAGATCGTTCGGGGTGAGGGATGGAGGAGTGGGAGGAACAGGGCGCCTGAGAAGGGAGTTAAATGTACGGAAGAGCTGACGGGGATGATGAGCATGGTTGTGAATAAGGGAGGAGAAATAGTTTCGCCTGGCAGAGGAGAGGGCAGAGTTAAGGCAGAAAAGGATAAAGTTGAAGTGAACAAATTTGGCTTGGTGTTTAGACTTCCTCCAGCAGGGTTCAGCAGCTCGAGCATAAGAGCGAAGGAGGCGGACAGTGGCTGTGCCAGAGCGGCGAAGAGAAAGGGGAGCGAGCGAGTTGAGCTGAGTAGAGAGGGTAGAGTTGAGAGCACCTCGGCGTCATCTCTGTTATCCTCTCTGCGGGGGTATTTGTCTAAATCAAGCCGCCCTCATACTCCGCCTCGATCGTGGATCTGCTGGTGTCTGTGTTCTACACCGTGGTGCCCCCCGCCCTGAAACCCCTCATCTACAGACTGAGGAACCGGGACACAAAGGCCGCCATGGGCTGGATCCTCAAAGGGTCACTCACCCGGCCTCTTCTCTGGGACAAAATGTCTCCTTTCTTGTGCAAATCATCTCACCCCACCACTTAATTAAGCAATTGCCCTTGGACCTAACCAGATACTTAGCTGTCTTACAGGGTTCACAGAAAACGCTAGACATTGATGAATTTTCAAAGTCTGTGAATTTTCAAAGACTGTCCAACCCAGTTTGCTTGCATCTACTCCAGGACTTAGAACAGTGCTTGGCACATAGTAAGCACTTAACAAAGACCATAGTTATTACTATTATTATTATTAATGGTATTTATTGACCTCTTCCTGGGTGCAAAGCACTGTAATAAGCTCTTAGGAGAGTTTGAAAGAGATAAAATTGCATTGTTCCTACTCTACAGGAGATAATGATCTAATGGCAGAGCTAGACACAATAGATTACATAGAGGAGGAAGGAGAGAAGGGAAAGATGAGAAAGAGGATTAACGCTTGAATCAAGAGTATAGTATATATTGTCCGTATGAGCAGAGCTTCAATGGATTTCCAATCTGGACAAGTCAGAAGAAGCAACGTGGCCTAGTGGGTAAAGTGCAGGCCTGGGATTCAAACGGACATGGGTTCTGATCCCGGCTCCACCACATGTCTGCTGTGTGACCTTGGCCACGGTCGCTTAGCTTCTCCGTGCCTCAGTTCCCTCATCTGTGAAACGGGGATTGAGATGTGAGCCCCAGTGGGGACACTGACTCTGTCCACTCTGATTAGCTTGTAACTACTCCAGCACTTAATATAGTGCCTGATATACAGTAAGCGCTTCAAAAAGGCCAGAGGAAAAAGTTACAGTGGGCTGATTGACTGACAGATTGAGTGTGAGGAGTGTGAAGAGTGTGGGGAGTGTGAAACCATTCGCAGTGGCTAAAGACGGTCATTAAAAACAGGAGCCGTTGGGAGGCTGGGTTTGAAATGGCACTGTCTCCGCAGGAACCCCGAGGGCCTTCTAGTTATCGCCCCATATCCCTCCTACCATTCCTTTCCAAACTCCTTGAACGAGTCGTCTACACTCGCTGCCTCGAATTCCTCAACACCAACTCTCTCCTCGACCCCCTCCAGTCTGGATTCCGTCCCCTACATTCCACGGAAACTGCCCTCACAAAGATCACCAATGACCTCCTGCTTGCCAAATCCAACGGATCATACTCTATCCTAATCCTCCTCGACCTCTCAGCTGCCTTCGACACTGTGCACCACCCCCTTCTCCTAAACACGCTATCCGACCTTGGCTTCACAGACTCCGTCCTCTCCTGGTTCTCCTCATCTCTCCGGTCGTTCATTCTCAGTCTCTTTTGCAGGCTCCTCCTCCCCCTCCCATCCCCTTACTGTGGGGGTTTCCCAAGGTTCAGTGCTTGGTCCCCTTCTGTTCTCGATCTACACTCACTCCCTTGGTGACCTCATTCGCTCCCACGGCTTCACCTATCATCTTTACGCTGATGACACCCAGATCCACATCTCTGCCCCTGCTCTCTCCCCCCTCTCCAGGCTCGCATCTCCTCCTGCCTTCAGGACATCTCCATCTGGATGTCTGCCCGCCACCTAAAACTCAACATGTCCAAGACTGAACTCCTTGTCTTCCCTCCCAAGCTCTGCCCTCTCCCTGACTTTCCTATCTCTGTTGAAGGCACTACCATGCTTCCCGTCTCACAAGCTCGCAAACCCGGAGTCATCCTCGACTCCGCTCTCTCGTTCACCCCTCACATCCAAGCCGTCACCAAAACCTGCCGGTCTCAGCTCCGCAACATTGCCAAGATCCGCCCTTTCCTCTCCATCCATACCGCTACCCTGTTCATTCAAGCTCTCATCCTATCCCGTCTGGACTACTGCATCAGCCTTCTCTCTGATCTCCCATCCTCGTGTCTCTCCCCACTTCAATCCATACTTCATGCTGCTGCCCGGATTGTCTTTGTCCAGAAACGCTCTGGGCATGTTACTCTCCTCCTCAAAAATCTCCAGTGGCTACCAATCAATCTGCGCATCAGGCAGAAACTCCTCACCTTGGACTTCAAGGCTCTCCATCACCTCGCCCCCTCCTACCTCACCTTCCTTCTCTCCTTCTACAGCCCACCCCGCACGCTCCACTCCTCTGCCACTCATCTCCTCACCGTACCTCGTTCTCGCCTGTCCCACCATCGACCCCCGGCCCACGTCATCCCCCGGGCCTGGAATGCCCTCCCTCTGCCCATCCGCCAAGTCATCCTCTCTTTCTCCTTTCAAGGCCCTACTGAGAGCTCACCTCCTCCAGGAGGCCTTTCCAGACTGAGCCCCTTCCTTCCTCTCCCCCTCGTCCCCCTCTCCATCCCCCCATTTTACCTCCTTCCCTTCCTTACAGCACCTGTATATATCTATATATGCTTGTACATATTTATTACTCTATTCATTTATTTATTTTACTTGTACATATCTATCCAATTTATTTTATTTAGTTAGTATGTTTGGTTTTGTTCTCTGTCTCCCCCTTCTAGACTGTGAGATCACTGTTGGGTAGGGACTGTCTCTATATGTTGCCAATTTGTACTTCCCAAGCGCTTAGTACAGTGCTCTGCACACAGTAAGCGCTCAATAAATAATATTGATTGATTGATTGATTGAGGGCCGACACCATCGCTGAAGGTGCAGGGACCGGGCTTTCGTCTCCCAGGAGCCTCAGGAACCGTATGACCAGAGGGTGTTTGGCTCGTCTCTCATCTCCCAGGAGCCTCAGGAACCACATGACCAGAGGGTGTTTGGCTCGTTCACGTCACGAGGTTCCCTTAGCAGGGCCCCGAGCCATCCTCCAGAGATCCCCCCCGGAGCAGCTCCTGCTTTATCTACAGCGACGAGGGCCCGTCTGGAGAGCTTGTCAGGGTCAGAGGCAGAGCAGGGAAGGATAGAGGGATAGAGGGTTCCTCTCTGCTACTTCCTGGCTGACCAAACTCATGAGTCCGAGGGGAAAAAAGGGACTAGCCAAGTCCTGCAAAGGTCAGCGACCCCCAGCCCCACGCTGCCCTGGTGTGAGTGACCGGGGGTGAGTGGGATGGAGGGGCAGGGGGCGAGGATGAGGATGGAAGAGATGGAGCCAGTCTGGGGCCGACGTTGTGGTTCGTACCAGGGCTGCAGCCCCGAACGAGACAGGGCAGCTAGCAGGAGGGGAGCCCCCAACCGTCACACCCCTCTCCTCCTTCCTCCTCAAACCGCACTGCCATGCCAGCTACCCGCTGGGCTACAGTGCTCCAGGACAGTGTCAGCACTGTGGACAGTCGCTTTTGCCTTCGGTGGGCCCAGAATCCCTTGCAGAGGGTCAATGACAGGCAGGGTTGAAAGAGCATGGCCAGCTTTGGAAAGCCACTGGCAATATGAGCAATTCCTCCCTGTAAGGGTTCTTCCCAAATGTTGGGAGAAGACAAACAGTGGGAAAGGTTGTAATCCCTGCCCTCAAGAACTTTCCAGCCTACTGGGATAAATTGACACCGTATAATTTATTATCGATCGATTAATCTTGAATCATATTGATCGAGCGCTTATTGTGTGCACTAAGCACTTGGATAGTAATAATAATGAGAGTACTACTTGTTAAGCTCTTACTGTATCCCAAGCACTGTCCTAAACACTGGGGTAGATACGAAATAAGCAGGTTGGTTACAGTCTTTGTTCCACATGGGGCTCACAGTCTTAACCCCATTTTACAGGTGAGGTAACTGAGGCTCAGAGTTAAATGACTTGCCCATGGTCACACAGCAGACATGAGGCAGAAATAAACAATGTAAAGGTGAATATGCAATTACTGGGTGCCATTAACAGATGAGGAAACTGAGGCCGAGAGAAGTGAAGCGACTTGTCCAAGGTTCCACAGCAGCAAATGGACAGAGGTAAGATTAGAATCCAAGTCCTCTGACTCCCGCTAAAATATGTTTGGGAGAATACAATAGAACAGAGCTCGTAGATGTGTATGCTTCCCTCAAGGAGCTCACAGTCAAGAAGAGAACTCCTGGGCTCATGATTTTTCCACTAAATAAAGATGGAAATAAATTGATCCTCACTTGAGTTAGGTGAAGTGGGATTAAAGGGCTGGGAAGTGGATCGGGGAAGCTGATTGGAGGAGGGGGGATTTTAGCAGTGCTCAGAATTCGGAAAGAACTGTGCCCTCTGTGATTTTGAGTGGAGAAGAGAGGGAGTTTCAGGTTAGGATGGAAACGGGAGAGTCGATCGCGAGTAACTACTAGAAATTTGCTTTTAGAGCTGAGAAGACCTGTTGAACGATTGAAAGGGGGTGAATTGCTCCGCAACATTGTCAAGATCCGCCCTTTCCTCTCCATCCATACCGCTACCCTACTCGTTCAAGCTCTCATCCTATCCCGTCTGGACTACTGCATCAGCCTTCTCTCTGATCTCCCATCCCCGTGTCTCTCCCCACTTCAATCCATACTTCATGCTGCTGCCCGGATTGTCTTTGTCCAGAAACGCTCTGGTCATGTTACTCGCCTCCTCAAAACTCTCCAGTGGCTACCAATCAATCTGCGCATCAGGGAGAAACTCCTCACCCTGGGCTTCAAGGCTCTCCATCACCTCGCCCCCTCCTACCTCACCTCCCTCCTCTCCTTCTACAGCCCACCCCGCACCCTCCACTCCTCTGCCGCTAATCTCCTCCCTGTGCCTCGTTCTCGCCTGTCCCGCCATCGACCCCCGGCCCACGTCATCCCCCGGGCCTGGAATGCCCTCCCTCTGCCCATCCGCCAAGTCATTCTCTCTTCCTCCCTTCAAGGCCCTACTGAGAGCTCACCTCTTCCAGGAGGCCTTCCCAGACTGAGCCCCTTCCTTCCCCTCCCCCTCGTCCCCCTCTCCATCCCCCCATCTTACCTCTTTCCCTTCCCTACAGCACCTGTATATATGTATATATGTTTGTACATATTTATTGCTCTACTTATTTATTTATTTATTTATTTTACTTGTACATATCTCTTCTATTTATTTTATTTTGTTAGTATGTTTGGTTTTGTTCTCTGTCTACCCCTTTTAGACTGTGAGCCCGCTGTTGGGTAGAGACTGTCTCTATATTTTGCCAACTTGTACTTCCCAAGCGCTTAGTACAGTGCTCTGCACACAGTAAGTGCTCAATAAATACGATTGATTGATTGATTGCAGTCATAGAGCGGAGACCCTTCAAGCCGATCGTGAGTTTTTGTTGCTTGTGAAAAGACACAGTTGTCCTGAGCGGAGGTTAAGGAGAGGAGAGATGTAGGCTGAGCGATGCTTTAGGAAAGGACTAGATGAGCTATGCCTGTATTTATGTGTGTATCAATGGGAATGCAGATATGTCATCAAATGGAATCAGCTTGGTGTACATGTGGGTTTTATTTTTGTTGTTTCTTATAAGGTATCATTAAGTGCTTATTATATGCCAGGTACTGTACTAAGCACTGGGGTGAAAACAAGCTCATCAGGTTGGACACAGTCCATGCCCCACATGGTACTTTCAGTCATAATCCCCAATTTACAGATGAGGTAACTGAGGCACAGAGAAGGTAGGTGACTGGCCCCAGGTCATACAGCGGACAAGGGCAGAGATAGGATTAGAATCCAGGTCCTTCTGTCTACCAGGCTCATTCTCTCTCCACTAAATTTAAGTATAAAGGCCCTTCTTGTTTGACTCTAAAACCACCGAAAAAATTTCACTGCATTCATGTTTATATCTTTACGTTCTCCGACCTCTCCTATCCGCTATTCATTTTAGTTTCAGTCTCCTCAACCAAAAATAATACTCTTGATATTTATTAAGTGCTTACTACGTTCCATGCAAAGTATTAAGTGCTGGGGGAGATTCAGGACCATCTGGTAGAACACAGGCTGTGTTCCACAAAGTATTCACAGACTGAGTAGGAGGGAAAACAGATATTGAATCCTCATTTTACTATTGAGAAAACTGAGGTGTAGATAAATTATGTCATGGTTATGCATGGCTATGCAGCAGAGAACTGGTAGAGTTGGGATTAGAACCCCGGTCCTCTGACTCCCAGGCCTGTGTTCTTCCCAATAGCACCCTGCATCAACACAGTTTGAAGCGTGGTGGTTCCAATAGAATGAAACTCCCTGGGGGCAGCGATTAAATGTATTAATACCACATTCTCTGTAGGTACTCAATAAATAGAACTGTTTGACTTAGCCCTATTCCTTCACTCCCAATATAGATGTCTCTGAGTTGAAGTCTTCCCTCTTCTTGTGCAGGGAGTCGACAACATTCCCCAGAAATGTTCAGTGTCTCCACCGTGAACTCAGAGATCGTTTTGAATTCAATAACTATCTCATCTCCATAGAGTCATTCATTCATTCATTCATTCAATCGTATTTATTGAGAGCTTACTGCGTGCAGAGCACTGTAGTACGCGCTTGGGAAGTACAAGTCGGCAACATATTGAGACAGTCCTTACCCAACAACAGGCTCACACTCTAGAACGGGGAGACAGACAACAAGACAAAACATGTAGACAGGTGTCAAAACCGTCAGAATAAACAGAATTATAGCTATATGCACAACATTAATAAAATAGAGTAGTAAATATGTACAAGTAAAATAAATAGAGTAATAAATATGTACAAATATATATACAGGTGCTGTGGGGAGGGGAAGGAGGTAGGGCGGGGTCGATGGGGAGGAGGAGAGGAGAAAGGGGGCTCAGTCTGGGAAGACCTCCTGGATGAAGTGAGCTCTCAGTAGGGCTTGGAAGGGTGGAAGAGAGCTAGCTTGGTGGATGTGTGGAGGGAGGGCATTCCAGGCCAGGGAAAAGACGTGGGCCCGGGGTCGACGGCGGGACAGGCGAGAACGAGGTACAGTGAGGAGGTTAGCGGCAGAGGAGTGGAGGGTGCGGGCTGCACTGTAGAAGAAGAGGTGGGATGTGAGGTGATGGAGAGCCTTGAAGTCGAGAGTGAGGAGTTTTTGCTTGATTCGTAGGTTTACAGGCAGTGACTGGAGGTTTTTGAGGAAGGGAGTAACAGGCCCAGAGCGTTTCTGTACAAAGATAATCCGGGCAGCAGGGTGAAGTGTAGAGTGAAGTGGGGAGAGGCAAGAGGATGGGAGATCTGAGAGGAGGCTGATGCAGTAATCCAGTCGGGATAGGATAAGAGATAGAACCAGCAAGGTAGTGGTTTGGATGGAGAGGAAAGGGCAGATCTTCGCGATGTTGCGGAGGTGAGACTGGCAGGCTTTGGTAAGGTTTGGATGTGTGGGGTGAACGAGAGAGTGGAGTGGAGGATGACAGCAAGGTTGCGGGCTTGTGAGACAGGAAGGATGGTAGTGCAATTGTATGGTAGATCTGGAATCACCAGCAAGTGTCCTGTCAGTTCTTTCATAAATCCCATCAATGGACTCTAATTTTGGCTCTTCCCTCATCAGATGCAGAAAGTCAATGCTGCCTCCCCAGAATGCCCAACGTCTCCACGGTGAGGGAATTCCTGCTCCTGGGACTCTCGGGGATCCGGGAGCTGCAACGTGTCTACTGCGCGCTGTTCCTCCTGGTCTACCTGGCGGCCCGGACGGGGAATCTCCTCATCGTCGCCGTCACCGCCCTCGACCGGCGCCTCCACACACCCATGTACTTCTTCCTAAGGAACGTGTCCGTCCTCGACCTCTGCTACATCTCCGTCACTGTCCCCACGTCTGTCGTCATCTCCCTGACCGATCGTAGAGCCATCTCCCTCCTGGACTGTGCCGCCCAGGTCTTTTTGGTGGTTCTGTTTGGTGGTTCAGAGCTGTTCCTCCTCACGGCGATGTCCTACGACCGCTATGCCTCCATCTGCCTCCCTCTGCGCTATGAACCCGTCATGACCACCATGGCCTGTCGAAAGATGGTGGCCGCCTCCTGGCTCAGCGAGGTGCTGTTTGGGGTCAGGTTCAACTTTCTCCCTGAGCTTCTGTGGGT
The DNA here is from genome assembly GCF_015852505.1 of Tachyglossus aculeatus. Taxonomy (NCBI): domain Eukaryota; kingdom Metazoa; phylum Chordata; class Mammalia; order Monotremata; family Tachyglossidae; genus Tachyglossus; species Tachyglossus aculeatus. Next base: position 51,616 of record NW_024044948.1, on the reverse strand, counting down.
CCAGCATCGTCCAGTAGTTCTTCTGTGACGTCCCTTCCCTGCTGAAGATCTCTTGCTCCGAAGACCACGTCGCCATGGATGTGAGCATCAGCGGTGGGGTAGTTTTTGGTGTCATCTGCTTCATCTTCATCGTCGTCTCCTACATGCGCATCTTCCGGGCCTTGCTGAGGATGCCAGCGTCGAGAGCCGGGCCAAAGCCTTCTCCACCTGCCTGCCTCACCTCGCCGTCGTCACTGTCTTCCTCTCGGTTGGAGCGGTTGACTACATTAAGCCCGTGTCAGACTCCCCTTCGACCCTGGATCTGCTGGTGTCCATGTTCTATATCGTGGCTCCCCCAACTCTGAACTCTACAGCCTGAGGAACGGAGTCATGAAGGCCACCCTGGGAAGAGTCCTAAAGGGGAGATTCCTCCTCCCTCCTCTAAGGGACAAAATGTCTGTTTGCTTTTGCTGACTACCCCACTTCTCAACAGGGTTCTGAGCATAGGGCTAGCCATATAAAGAGCTGTCGAAAGCGGAAGTCCAGCGTCTGAGGATTTGTCAATGACAGAGGCTGATAAGACGTGTGTGACTGTAAGCCCGGTGTGGGGAGGGATTGTCTCACTTCATTGTGAATAGCACTTTCCAAACACTTAGTACAGTGCTCTGCACATGGTAAGCACTCAATAAATATGATGGAATGAATGAATGATAAGTGATTGTTTGAGCGGCATCATGGCTTAGTGGAATGAACATGTGGCTGTTAGTCATGAGATTTGAAAGGTCTGCCCGATTCTGCCACTGGCCTAATGTATGACCTTGGTTCAGCTATATAACCTCTCTGGGTCTCGCTGTAAAATTGGGGTTCAATATGTGCCCTCTCTTTCTCTCACAATCTGAGCCCCCGCGGGTCGGGAAACGTGTCCGATCTGATTAGTGTTTGTCTGCTCCAACACATGGCAGTGTTTTGCAAATAAATTCTTCATAAATTCAATAATGATAGTGTTGATACTACTACTGAGAATAACAGTAATTCTGTGAATTTTAAGATCACTCTTGGTGGTTATGAAAATCAGAAAATCGGAGGGTGACAAGGGAGAAGGGACGCAATCATGGAAACGTTTCCCCAAATTTGACTGCCTGTTTATTTATTTTGATTCCTGTCTCCCCAATTCTAGACTGGGAGCCCCTTGTGGTCAGGGATGATCTCTATTTATCGGTGAATTGTACTTTCCAAGCAATTAGAACAGTGCTGTGCACACCATAAGCGCTCAATAAATGCGATGGAACCAGTGAATGAATGAATTTGGCTGATCAAATCCTTGCCTCGAATCCATTCGTTCATCCATCCATCCATCCATCCGTCCGACTATCCATCCATCCATCTGTCTGTCAGTTTGCCCATCTGTCTGTCCATCCATCCACCCATCCATCCATCCATCCATCCATCAATCCATCCACCCATCCTTCCATCCATCCATAATAATAGTGGTATTTGTTAAGCGCTTACTGTGTGCCAGACATTGTACTACGTGCTGGGGCAGATACAAGCTAATCAGGTTTTACACAGTCCCTATCCCACACGGTGCTCGCGGTTTCAATTCCCACTTTACAGATGAGATAACTGAGGCATAAAGAAGTGAAGTGCCTTGCCTAAGGTCACACAGCAGATATTCCACCCATCCATCCATCTACCCACCCACCCTTCCGACCATCCATCCATCCATCCATCCATTCATCCATCCGTCAACCCAGCCATGCATTCATCTATCAATTCATCCATCCATCAATCAATGATATTTGTTGAATGCATCCTGGGTGTAAAGTACTGTAGTGAACCTTTCAGAGAGATCGAAATAAATTAAACACCATCCCTGTCTTCCAAGACCTTAAAATCTAACAGAGGAGATTGACACATAATTAATTAATGAGAGGACAAAGAAGAGAATGGAAAGCATGGTAAATAGATGACTATGTGCTTCAAGAGTAAATTTTATAAAAGCCACTATGTACAAAACTATAATAGTGGGTGTGAGTGCAAAAATGGAGAAGTGGACTAAGATGCTGATTGGTAGTTGGGAGAAGATGACTTAGGGAGGAGAAAAATGAATCGGGCGAGGCATCCTGGAAGTTGCGGGATGATGGAGGGGTTTTGAAGATGGGGAAAGCTGTGCTCTGATGGTCTGGAAGGTGGGGAGTAGGAAATGTGGGCTGACCGATTATTTCTCCATTTTCCATCACTGAGATATTTTGAAAGGGGACAGGGCCATTCAGAGGAGAGAGCGCAGTGACCGCCTCACCCCAGTTTGGTACAGTGTCTCAGCTCTGAGGTAGAAGAGGACGACCCCTAGGCTCTAACCTATTCCTTCTGAAACCAGGCATTTTCCCGTCGTGTCCACACACCCAGTATCGGTGATTCCTTCCCATCACCCCGTTCTCAGAACCCCTCAGCCCCTCTCAAGTTGATAATAATAATAACAATAATAATAATTGCATTTGTTAAGTGCTTACTATGTGTCAAGCACTCTTCTAAGCACTGGGGTAGATACAATGTAATCAAGTTGTCCAGTTTGGGGTTCATAGTCTTAACCCCCATTTTCCAGAGGAGGCAACTGAGGCCCAGAGAAGTTAAGTGTCTTGCCCAAGTTCACACAGCAGACAAGTGGTGGAGGCGAGATTAGAAACCACATCCGCTGACTCTCAAGCCTGTGCTCTTGCCACTAAGCCATGCTGCTTCTCATGCTGCTTCTCTGGGTTGATTTCCACATGCCAGCCCGGGGGAGGGGCTTAGGATGGATTTAACGTCATTTCTCGTTCTTTCTAGATTTGTAATCAGAAGACGTCAGAAAACACAACTGATTAAGTGATCGACTGATTTTTTGAGGTCATGAACAAGATGAAACTCAGAGATGCAGTGTGGCCTAGTCGATAAAGCGTGGACCTGGGAGTCAGAATGACCTGGGTTCTAATCTCGGCTCTTCTACCCTTCTGTTGTGGGACCTTGGACAAGTCTTTTCATTTCGCTGGGCTTCAGTTCCCTCGTCTGGAAAATGGGGATTAAGACTGTGACCCCCATGTGCGACAGGGACTATGTCCAACATGATCAGCTTGTATCGAATCCCAGGACTTAGTACAGTGCCCGGCACGTAGTAAGCGCTTAACAGGTACCATTGAAGAAAAATGAAAGAAGCTGAAGCGCCCACTCATTGACCCAAATGGTCACTAACAGGGAGAACCGTTAGAATGCCGTTGCCAGAGAAGCCCTGCAGATAAGTGCCATCACTGGATCCTCATCTCTTTGGGGACTCAAAGACTGTGGGGACTAGCCGCCGTGATCCGGTCCTCCTGGGACCCCCCTCAGTGCATTGTTGGCTTTATCTAAAGGATGAGGGCCCTGTCTGAAAAGTGCCCGCGGGAGAGAGGGGCTGATAGCTCCTCGCCGACCCTCCGTGGCCGCTGCATCCAGGAGTACGAGGAGAGAGGGGGGACCAGACCAGCCCACAATGGATCAGGGGTCCCCCAGCCCCACGCTGGCCCGGTGAGAGTGAACGAGGGTGGGGAGGGACGGGGAGGGACCAGCAGGCTAATCAATGTGAGTGTGACGGTCACTCTGGGAAGACGTTCGTATCCGGGGTCCAGGGTGGAGTTGGAAACAGGACTGCGTACACAAGCAGAGAGAAAACATTTGAATCTACGGTAGCCCCCTGGCCACCTCCATCCACCTCCCAAACCCCGGTTACCGTGGCTGCCGGGCTAGGGTGTGATGGCATGGCGTCAGCCCCGGGCCGTGGTGACTTAAACCATCAGCTCGACCCTCTGGGCAGGGACAAGAGGGTATGACTGAGACTGCACCAGCTAGATATTTCATCACCAATTCCTCCTCTCAGGTCTCTACCCCCGCAAATTTTGGGCGGTTGCAAGAGGGAAGCAGAGCGGTCTAGTGGACAGAGCATGGGCTGGGAGTCAAAGGCCTTGGGTTCTAATCACGGCTCTACCTCTTTTTTATTTTTTCAATGGTATTTGTTATGAGTTTACTATGCTTCAAACATTGTACTAAGCCCTGGGCAACTTGATCAGGTTGGACACAATCCCTGTACCTCATAGGGCTCACAGTCTGAGCAGGGGGGAGAACAGGAGAGGTGAGGCACAGAGAAGATGTGACTTGCCCAAGATCACACAGCAAGCAATTGGAAGAGCTGGAAATAGAGACCAGGCCCGTGCTCTTTCCACCGCGCCAGGCTGCTTCTCTTCTGGGTGATTTGGGGCAAGTCACCTAGCTTCTCTGTGCCTCAATTCCCTCATCTGTAAGACTGTGACTTACAGACTAACTTTAACGTCATATCTCGTTCTCTCTAGATTCGCAATCAGAAGACGTCACAATATACAACTCATTAAGTGACCGACTGATTGTTTGAGGTAATGAACAAGATGAAACTCAGAGAAGCAGTGTGGCCTGACTGAGACTGTGAGCTCTGTGTGGGACGGCGACTGTGACCCACCCAATTTTCTTGTATTCACCCCAGAGCTTAGTACAGAGCCTGGCACATATTGAGGGCTTAAGAAATACCATAAAAAGAGAGATAAAAAGCCTGATTCCTGATTTTCAATCTAATAGGCTAGTTAAGGAAAATGTCATTTACAACTGGGAGAAAAGAATGGAACAATTGATATGTAGATGATAAACAGCGTGGCTTATTGGAAAGAGCACAGGCATGGGAGTCAGAGGTCGTGGGCTCTAATCGCAGCTCCGCCACTTGTCATCTTTTGGCAAGTTACTTAACTTCTCTGTGCCTCCATTATGTCATCTGTAAAATGGGGATTAAGACTGTGAGCCCCAGGTAGGACACCCTGATTACCTTTTATCTCCCCCAATGCATAGAACAGTGCTTGGCACATAGTAGGCACTTACCAAATGCTATCGTTATCATTATTAGTGCTTGATAATTATATTTTTGCATGCTTAATGTGTACAGAGCACTAAACTGAATGCTGAGGAGAGCAACCTATAAAAGAATTGGTATGTTCCCTTTTCACAAGGAGCTCACCGTCTAGGCGGGAAGCAGACATTAATCAGTCAACCTATCGGAGACATTTACTGAGTGCTTACTGTGTGCAGAGCATTGTACTAAATGCTTGGAGGAATACAATTTTAAAGATTTGGTAGACATGTCTCCTCAAGGAGCTTACAGTCTAGAGTAATCAACTTTACCTTCAGGATCAATATCCTGAGGGTCTGCAGATGCATTAAGTCTGGAGATGGTCACTGACAGATGGTGGGAAGAAGTGAATTAGCTAAAATCTCCTTGAGAAGGTGGAATTCCAGAGGGTTTTCGAGGGTGGGATATCTTCGGGCTGGGAATTGAAAAGGGTGGATTTCCAAGCCAAAGGAAGGCTGGGAGACAGAGGTGGGAGGAGGAAGTGTTGAAAATGAGTCACAGTAAGAAGGCTATTTTTGGAGGGTTGGAGTCAAAGTAAGAAGGTTATTTTTGGAGGGCTGGTTAAAGAGAGTGGATAATGAAGAGGAGGGCAGGTGGATGACACTGTAGCCAGTGAAATCAACCCAACTACAACCCGTTATTCCTCTAGACTGTAAGCTCGTTGTGGGCAGGGACTGTGACTATTGACGGTAAGTGCTGAATAACTACGACTGAACTAATTTATTTTCCACCTTACAGGAGCTGATGCAGTCAGGTTCCCTGTGCTAGAAGCTGTGTGTGTGTATATATGTGTGTGCACACAAAGTATTGGTTAGTGGAAGCAGCGAACTAGTTCAGGCAGTGGGGAGGGTTGAAGACGAAGATAGAAAAAGATCTCCCTCCAGACGGTAAACTCGATGTGGGCAGGGAATGTGTCTACCAACTCTGTTGGGGTGGCAGAAGGGAGGCAATCTCAGGAATTCCCTTTAAATCAACCAAAATAATGTGAAAATCTGGATCTTTCCCTAGCCTTGCTGGATAAGGAACACAAGGATCATTTTGAATTCAATGACTGTCTCCTCTCCATAGAAAATCACCAGCAAATGTCCCGTCAGTTTCTTCACTCATTCCATCAATGGATTCTAACTTTGACTCTTCCCTCATCCACTGTAGAAAGTCAATGATGCCTCCCAAAAATGTCCAATGTTTCCACGGTGACGAGATTCCTCCTGCTGGGTTTCTCGAAAGTCCGGAATCCTCCTGCTGGGTTTCTCGAAAGTCCAGGAGCTGCAGCTGTTCCATGCTGCGTTGTTCCCCTGGTCTACCTGGAGGCCCTGAAGGGAAATCTCCTCATAGTCGCCGTCACTGCCCTCGAATGCCGCGTCCACACCCCCATGCACTTCTTCCTCAGGAGCCTGTCCGTCCTCGACCTCTACCTCATCTCCTTCACCGTCCCCAAATCCTTCACCATCTCTTTGACTAATAAAAGTTCCATCTCCTTCCTGGGCTGTGTGACTCAGCTCTTACTGGTGAACTTATTTACCGCTTCGGAGTATTTTGTCCTCACAGCGATGTCCTAGGACCGCTATGCCGAAATCTGCCGCCCCCTGCACTACAGGGCAATCATGGACCAGGGGGCCTGTGAGAAAATGGCCGCCGCCTTCTGGCTCAGCGGAGGGTTTGTTAGGGGTCCTATTTTCAACTTCGACCTTCTCCCTGTCCTTCTGTGGTTCCAACGTCATCCAGCACTTCTTCTGTGACGTCCCCTCCCTGCTGAAGATCTCCTGCTCCGAGGACCACGTCGCCATCGATGTGAGCATGACCGTCAGGATAGCGTTAGTAGTCGTCTGCTTCGTCCCTATCAATCAATCAATCAATCGTATTTATTGAGCGCTTACTATGTGCAGAGCACATATCATCATCTCGTACGTGCATGAGCCTCCCTTCTTGACTGTGAGCCCACTGTTGGGTAGGGACTGTCTCTATATGTTGCCAACTTGTACTTCCCAAGCGCTTAGTACAGTGCTCTACACACAGTAAGCGCTCAATAAATACAATTGTTTGATTGATTGATTCCCGGCCGTGCTGAGGATGCCGGCTGCCGAGGGCCAGGACAAAGCCTTCTCCACCTGCCTGCCTCACCTCAGCGTCATAACTCTCTTCATCATGACTTGTTTCGGTGTTTACTTGAAGCCTCAATCAGGTTCCCCCTCGACACTGGACCTGCTAGTGTCCGTGTTCTACACCGTGGTTCCCCCGCCCTGACCCACTCATCTGAGGAACGGGAACATGAAAGCCGCCATCGGGAGAGTCATAAAGGGGAGATTTTCCACCCTTTTCTCTGGAAAAAAAACAATCTCCTTGTGTTGATATTGGCATCGCTCACCTCACTAAGACATCCTATAGAGGGGTACATGTGAACAGTTGTCTTTTCTGGCTGAAAGGAGTCTTTCTCAGGGTCCGGATGAACGTCTGATAAGATCAGTGTGTGATGGACAATCCTGACTCAGAGGGCATTGCGCTGAGTTCGATACAAGCTAGCAGGTTGGACCAAGTTTAGAGTCATTCATTCATTCATTCAATCATATTTATTGAGAGCTTACTGTGTGCAGAGCACTGTATTAAGCGCTTGGGAAGTACACGTTGGCAACACATAGAGACAGTCCCTACCCATCAACGGGCTCACAGTCTAGAAGGAGGAGATAGACAACAAAACAAAACATGTGGAAAGGTGTCAAGGCAACAGAATAAACAGAAAGAAAGCTAGATGCGCGTCTTTAGCAAAATAAATAAAATAGTAAATATGAATAAGTAAAATAAATAGAGTAATAAATCTGTACAAACATATATACAGGTGCTGTGGAGAGGGGAAATAGGTAGGGCGGGGGGATGGGGAGGAGGAGACGAAAAAGGGGGCTCAGTCTGGGAAGGCCTCCTGGAGTAGGTGAGCTCTCAGTAGGGCCTTGAAAGGAGGAAGAGAGCTAGCTTGGCGGATGTGCTGAGGGAGGGCATTCCAGGCCAGGGTAAGGACGTGGGCCGGGGGTGTATGGCGGGACAGGCGGGAACGAGGTGCAGTGTGGAGGTTAGCGGCAGAGGAGTGGAGGGTGCGGGCTCGGTTGTAGAAGGAGAGAAGGAAGGTGAGGTAGGAGGGGGCTAGGTGATGGAGAGCCTTGAAGCCGAGAATGAGGAGTATTTGCTTGATGTGTAGGTTGACTGGCAGCCACTGGAGATTTTTGAGGTGGGGAGTGACATGCCCAGAGCGTTTCTGTACAAAGATGATCCGGGCAGCAGAGTGAAGTATAGTCTGAAGTGGGGAGAGACAGGAGGATGGGAGATCAGAGAAGAGGCTGATGCAGTAATCCAGTCGGGATAGGATGAGAGATTGAACCAGCAAGGTAACGGTTTGGATGAAGAGGAAAGGGAGGATCTTGGCGATGTTGCTGAGGTGAGACCGTCAGGTTTTGGTGACGGATTGGATGTGAGGGGTGAACGAGAGAGCGGAGTCGGGGATGACACCGAGGTTGCGGGCTTGTGAGACAGAAAGGATGGTAGTGCTGTCTACAATGACAGGAAAGTCAGGGAGAGGGCAGGGTTTGGGAGGGAAGATAAGGAGTTCAGTCTTGCATATATTGAGTTTTAGATGGCAGGAAGACATCCAGATGGACATGTCCCGAAGCCAGGAGGAGACCCGAGCCTGAATGAAGGGAGAGAGAGCAGGGGAAGAGACGTAGATTTATATCCCACAAGGGGCTCGATCTTCATCCCCATTTTACAAAACAGGGAACTGAAACTACAAAGAAGTGTAGTGACTTGTCCAAGGTCCCACAGTAGACAGGTGGCGGAGCCGGGATCATCATCCAGGTCATTCTGACTCCCAGGCCTGAGCTCTATCCACTTGTCTATGCTGCTTCTCTTGGGAAAGTCATTTAACCTTCAGAATTATCCAAAGTATCTTTTCCTTCCCAGACCATTGAAACTCTCCAAAATCTATCGGTCTCACGTGATGCGGAAAAATTCCCTCCTTGTGTTGCATTCCTTTATATCGATGTCTTCTTCTGAATAAAGTTTATCTGTCCGACTTGCTAATTTTCTTTTCTGAGAGTGAACGTGTTATCAGTGCTGTGACTTGTGAAGCGAAGTAGTGTGATCTAGTGATAACAGAATGGGCCTAAGAGCCATTCATTCATTCAGCCAATCGTTTTATTCATTCATTCAATCAACCATATTTATTGAGCGCTTACTGTGTGCAGAGCACTGTACTAAGCGCTTGGGAAGTACAAGTCGGCAACCTATGGAGACGGTTCCCTACCCCACAACGGGCTCACAAGTCTAGAAGGGGGAAACAGACAACAAAACAAACATGTAGAGTGTCAAAATCGTCAGAATAAAGCGTTTATTATGTGCCAGATTGTGTACTAAGCACTGGGATTGATATAAGGCAATTGGTTGGATAATAATAATAATAATAATAATAGCATTTGTTAAGCACTCACTATGTATAAAGCACTGTTCTAAGCGCTGGGGAGGATACAAGGTGATCAGATTGTCCCACGTGGGGCTCTCAGTCTTAATCCTCATTTTACATATGTGGTAATTGAGGCACAGAGAAGTGAAGTGACTTGCCCAGACTTGCCCAAAGTCACACAGTTGATAAGTGGCGGAGCCGGGATTAGAACCCATGAACTCTGACTCCTAAGCCCGTGCTCTTTCCACTAAGCCACGCTGGATCACAGTTCCTGTCCAACATAATAATAACTATTATTATTTTTATGGTATGTTAGGCGCTATATGCAAGAGACTGTACTAAGCGCTGGTATGGACGCAAGCAAATCGGGTTGGACACAGTCAATGTCCTACATGGGGCTCACAGTCTTAATCCCCGTTTCCAGATGAGGTAACTGAGGCACAGAGAAGTGAGGTAACTTGCCCAAGGTCACACAGCAGACAAGTGGCAGATCAAGGATTAGAACCCAGGTCCTTCTGACTCCCAGGCTCTGTGTTCTATCTACTAGAACACACTGCTCCCCTCACCCCTTAGAAGGCCCGAGGCATGAGCTCTTAATGTATGCAGAACACCGTCAGAGCGCCTGAGTAGACTGTAAACTCATCCAAACTGTCAAGGCTGTGCCACAGTGCCAAAACCTAGTAAGCGGCTGCCCGGTAGCCATGGTTGGGCAGTGGATAATAATAATAACAATAGTATTTGTTATGCTCTTACTATGTGCCCAGCACTGTACTAAGCACTGGGGTGGATACAAGACAATCAGAATGGAGGGGTTTGTGATGTTGGGGATAACTGCAGTGGACAATGCCCTCCTTCTGCAAGCCCCCTGCTCGGTCTGAACTTCAACATAGTTCCCGAGTGTGAGCATCTCCCCAGACTGGCTCCGACTCTTCCATCCTCCTCCTTGTCTTTCCCTGTCACCCCACCGCCTCCACCAAAGTCACTCTCTCTAGGGAAGCGTGGGTCTGAGCTCCATCCCCCTTGGTCTTCTGGGTGTGGCAGGTCACGAAGTCTCCAAAAAGCAGGCTACTGCACTTGGTGCACAAGATGTGCTCAATATATTGCGGTGATGGACTACTGGATGGATGAATGGATAGATGGTTGGATGAGAGGAGATGGATCTGAGCAGTTGGATAGGATCTGCATCCGTCTTTTACTCCCCTTCTTCCAACGGTTGTACCTAAAAGTGTGCCTTATTCTCCACCTCTTCAAAGCTTTACTGAAGGGCGTATCCTCCAAGAGGCCTTCCCTGACTAAGCCCTCTTTTCCTTTTCTTCCACTTCCTTCTGCGTCGCCCTGACTTGCTGTCTTTATTCATCCCCCTGCCAGCCCCACATCAGTTATGCCCATATCCATAATTTATTCTTATTAATGCCTGCCCCCACTCCAGACTGTAAGCTCATTGTGGGCAGAGAATGGGTCAATTATATTGTTATACTATACTCTCCCAAGTGCTTACTACAGTGCTCTGCAGACCATAAGCATACGATTGACAGAGTCCTAAATTATTTTTATTAATCATCATCATCGTTATTCAAAAGTATATACTGAATATTTATAATGAGCACTCCACTGAAATCTTGGGAGAGTGCGATACAACAAAATCAGCCAGCACATTCCATGTCCATAGCAGACTAGCGGTCCAGAGAATGCAGCGTGGCTCAGTGGAAAGAACATGGGCTTGGGAGTCAGAGGTCATGGGTTCTAATCCCGGCTCCGCCATGTCAGCTGTGTGAATTTGGGCAAGTCAGTTAATTTCTCTGTGCCTCAATTACCACATCTGTAAAATGGGGATTAACACTGTGAGCCCCACGTGGGGCAGGGGACTGTATCCAACCTGTGTCCAAAGAAAGCACTTAAGAAATACCATAATAATAATAACTATTATTATTGCCAATGCACCTGGAAGAGACCCTAGAAAGCAATTACAAGAGCCCTTTAAATATACTGTTGTAAGATTCTGCATGGGGTAGCTGCATCTAACCAAGGAAGTATAAATTCATGGGCTCCTGATTATAATCATAATTAATTATCATAATTCTAATTATCAACATGATCATTATAGTCTTTAATAGCAGTTTACATGCAAAAGGCTGTAACCAGTGCCCAGTAGAAACAAAATGATTATCTCAGAATATGTCCCTGACCATAAGAGCCTCAGAATATAAGAGAACGTATGTATCAAATCCTCATGTTACAGACAGGCCCAGAGAGGTTAAGTTGGTCATCCAAGGTCACACAGCTGGTCAGTGGCAGGGTTGGCGTTAGAACTCGTGTTATGGCTCCCGGTTGTCCTCTAGACTGTAAGCTATTTGTGGGCAGGAAACATGTCTACCAAATCCTTTCTTTGTCTTCCCCTCCAAACCCCGTCCTCCCCTTGATTTTCCCATCACCGTAGATGACCCACCATTCTTCCTGTCTCACAAGCCCATAACCTTGGCATTATGCTCAACTCCTCTCCCTCATTCACAATCCTTCACAAAATCCTGTTGGATCCACCTTCATAACAGCGCTAAAATCTGCTCTTTCCTCTCCATCTGAACTGCTACCACGTTGATCCAATCCCTGTTCTATCCCATCTTGATTACTTTATCAGCCTCCTTGCTGACCTCTCATACCTCCTGTCTCTCCCGACTCCAGTCCATACTTCACTCTGCTGCCCGGATCATTTTTCTATAAAAGCTTTCAGTCCATGCTTCCCCACTCTTCGAGAACCTCCAGCATTGCCCATCCACCTCTCCATCAAATGGAAACTCCTCACCCCTGGGTTTAAAGCCCTCAATAACTTGCCCCCTCCTATCTCACCTCGCTACTCTCCTACTACAACGCAGACAGCACGATTCGGTCCTGTGGTAAATATGATTGATTAACTGAAGGACTGAACATCAGCACGAGGAAACGGAAAATTTCGGCCTGTAGAGGAGTCTGGGGGAATCTCTTTTTAAGACTGTCCACAGAGTAGCTTTCAAATACCGCTTCCTCAGGCTGTAGATGAGCGGGTTCAGGGCCGGGGGCACCACGGCGTAGAACACGGACATCAGCAGGTCGAACACCGAGGAGGAGTGTGAGGGAGGCTTGAGGTAGCCAAACACACCTGTGGAGAAGAAGACGGTGACGACGATGAGATGGGGCAAACAGGTGGAGAAGGCTTTGGCCCGGCCCTCGGGGGCCGGCATCCTCAGAATGGCCCGGAGATGCGCACGTACGAGGCAACGATGGAAATAGAGCATAGGGCAGCTATGGTTAGCGTAAAGATCACTCTCACGTTGATGGCAGAGTGGTCTTCAAAGCAGGTGAACTTCAGCAGGGAGGGGACGTCGCAGAAGAAATGCTGGACAAAGTTGGACCAGCAGAAGGACAAGGAGGAGGTCGAAGCTGAAAACAAGACCCCGAACAGCCCTCCGCTGAGCCGGGAGGCGGCCGCCATCTTCCCACAAGCCCCTGGTTTCATGACGACCTCTTGGCGCAGGGGGAGACAGATGGCGACGTAGCGGTCGTAGGACATTGCCGTGGGGACGAAAAACTCCGAGGTAGGAAACAGGGCCACCAGGAAGAGCTGAGTGGCACAGCTCAAGAAGGAGATGGATCGGGAGTTAGTCAAGGAGATGTTGATGGATTTGGGGACGGTGATGGAGATGTAGCAGAGTTCGATGAGGGCCAGGTTCCTGAGGAAGAAGTACATGTGTGTGTGGAGGCGCCGGTCGAAGTGATGATGACGACGATGAGGAGATTCCCCGTCATGATCGCCAGGTAGACCAGGAGGAACAGCGCGGTGTGGACGAGCTGCAGCTCCCGGACCTCCGAGAATCCCAGCAGGAGGAATTCCCTCACCGTGGAGATGTAGGAGATTCCTGAGGGATGATTTCGACTCCCTGCACAGGAAGAGGGAAGACTTTAATTCACAGGCCTTGACGGCGTCGTTAAAGGAATCAACATTAATTCCCGCAGGAGTAAATCAATCATTCATACTGAGCACCTGCAGAGTTCAAAAACATTAGTACAAATGATCCCTGCTGCCAAGGAATTCCAAGCTCACGGTCTTGTAGGAGTGGAATGGTGTAGTGGAAAGGGCACAGTCCTTGGAGTCGGAGGACTTGGGTTCTAAGTCTGGCTATACCACTTGCCTGCTGTGTGACCTTGGGCAGTATAGTTAACTTCTATGAGTTTCAGATTCCTCATCTTTAAAATGGAAACCCAAGGCCTGTTCTCCCCGTTGCTGAAACTATGAGCCCCGTGTGGGGTAGAGATCGTGTCCTACCTGATTACTTTGCATTTACCCCTTTACATAATAGTGAAATTGGTGTATAATTAACATCTAACAAGAACCGCAACTATCGTTATTATTTGAGGAGACAGAAATTAAAATAGATTGCAGATAGGAGACTACCAGAGAGCGTAAAGAGTTGAACCTGGCTACTGTGAAATGTTGTAGGTCAATCAACGTATTTGTTGAGCAGATACTGTATGCAGAGCACTGTACTAAATGTTCGGGAGAGTCCAGCATAATGAAGTCGGTAGGTACATTCTCTGCCTCTGACGAGCTTATAGTCTAGAAGTGATTTTATACTCAAACTAATATCCTCAGCCCCTCTCGGGGTCGCACCTGGAGACTTTCCAGTCCTCTACCAGTCTCGACTACGGGAGGAAAAGTCAATCAGAGGCCTACCCATTCCATTCATAGCTTAGGCAGTGGCTAGCAAGTGAAAGGTAATTGGTTACAAGTCAAAACTCCCCTGTGCAGGGCAGCAACTGCGTGCGAGAGAGTAGAGGGCAGAGACTCAAGTTTGCCACGTGGAAGAAGGCAATGGTAAACCACTGCCATGTGTTTATCAACAAGGCTTTATGGAGTAGTCATTCTGGTATGTGTATCCATAAAGTTTTCTTGGTAAAGATAAAGCAGTGGTTACCATCGCCTCCTTTCCTGCAGTGAAAATGTGTGTCTCCACCGTTGTCTTTGAACCACATTTTGATCATTTGTCTATCTGCCTTTGACTCTTTCCCATATCCGCTGCTGCCCAGCACAAGTAAATCAACTTTTTATGATGCTTCCGCTTAGACTTTTCCGTTATAGGTAACCCTAGCGAGAGTATCTCTCAGTGGCATCGCTCTAAGCTTCATTAGCATACACAAATTCTTCTGCCACGGTAAGGCGTTGATTCGTAGGACAGCTTCCATTCAGAAGAGTTGATGATGGTGCCGGGGTTTTTCCAAGAATCGGTCACACTCTCTCATCCCTAACAATCACGTTACCGCTGAAAACGTTTTTGATATACGGGCACCACGAACAGCCGAAGTGACTGCAGCATCGTGCCGATGCTCGATTGTAGCATGCGAGCCTGGCTGGCAGTTACCCTGCTATCCGGGGGGGATGCTAGAGGGAGGAGAGCTGTGTCGGTGATGGGGCCACTGCTGGATAGACCACAGGCCTGGGAATCAGAAGGATGTGGGTCCTAATCCCGATTCCCTCACAAGTCTGTTTTGTGACCTTGGGCAAGTCACTTCACGTCTCTGTGCCTCGATTACCCCATCTGTAAAATGGGGGTAAGAGTGTGAGCCCCATGATGGACAGGGACTGTGTCCAACCTGATTAACTTGCATCTAACCCAGCGCTAAGAACAGTGCTTAACACACAGTAAGCACTTAACAGGTACAGAGATTATAGATGATTGATTATTGCTGGCAAGCCATTCCCCTCCTACAAGCCTGCCCTGTTTAGGGTACGGTCTTGGTCTGAACTGGTCTCTCCCCGTTCTAGACTGTGAGCCCGTTGTGGGCAGGGATCGTCTCTATTTGTTGCTGAATTGTACTTTCCAAGCGTTTAGTACAGTGCTCTGCCCACAGTAAGTGCTCAATAAATGTGGCTGAATGAATGAATGAACTCTAACTGTTCCCTGAGTGCGAGAATCTTCCCAGAATGGCTCCATCTCTGGTTTAATCCTTCTGGTTCTATCCTGCCTCTCTCCACCCCCAGTCACTCTCACCAGAGCAGCCACCAGGGGGCGGCGGGGGGCACTGCCCACTTTGGACTGGGCTGGTCTCCTCTTTATCCTCGGATTCTAGGGTTCGGTCAGCCATACAGGGACAGTCAGGAGCCCAAAGCCACTCTCTGCTCTAACATGGATGCCGACCTGCCGTCAAGGTGGGCCCGTTTCCCGAAGATAAAGCAGTTGCTGCTCTGAGGGAGATCCCTGGAGGACCGGTTTGGGTCCCTGTGGAGGGATCCTGTGGGCCAGGCGACGCGAGAAGCCTCTGGAGATAGGAACCTTTACACTCCCAACTGTAACAACGGTCCTGGCCCGTGATGTTCCCATGGCAACAACAGCATCTTCTTCTACCTAAATACACCAGTATCCAGAGAGATAGAGACAGGATAGGAGAATAGAAGAATAGGAGAAGCAGCATGATTTGGTGGAAAGAACCTGGGCATGAGAGTCCCAGC
This sequence comes from Tachyglossus aculeatus, assembly GCF_015852505.1. Lineage (NCBI taxonomy): Eukaryota > Metazoa > Chordata > Mammalia > Monotremata > Tachyglossidae > Tachyglossus > Tachyglossus aculeatus. The sequence continues at coordinate 35,779 of NW_024044948.1, read as the reverse complement.
TCTCCCGAATGCTTCCCGGGTGATCTTGGCCAAGTCACCTCACTTCTCTGGGACTCATTTTCCTCAGCTCTAAAATGGAAATGCAATAACAGTTCTCCCTCCTACATAGACTGTGACCCTCATGTGGGACAGGGATTGTGTGCAACCTGCATGATTTGTACCTATCCCAACGCTAAGACCAGTGCTTGACATGAAGTAAGCGCTTAAAAAATACCATATCAAAAAGAGAATAGATCCTTATATCCTCACTGGGGGAGTACGAGTGGTTGCTCAGAGTAAACAAACGAGAATCAGAGCCCTCAGCACAGAGGTAGGGAGTGACAGATAGGCATGCTTACTTAGTGTCTGGAGACCTTCCTTCATTCACTCAAACGTATTTATTGAATGCTTACTTTGTGCAAAGCACTGTACTAAGCTCTTGGGAAGTACAATTAAGCAACAAATAGAGAAAATCCCTGCTCACAATAGGCTCCCAGTCTAGAAGGGGGGATACAGGCATCAAAACAAGTAAACAGGGAGTCAAATGTGGGGAAAAGTTTCCATGATTGTGTCCCTTCTCCCTTGTCACCCTCTGATTTTCTGATTTTCATAACCATCAAGAGTCATCTTAAAATTCATAGAATTACAGTTGTTATCACCAGTAGTATCGACATTATCATTATTGAATTTATGAAGAATTTATTTGCTAAAGACCACCATGTGCTGGAGTAGAAACAAACGAATCAGATCGGACACATTTCCTGACCCACGGGGGCTCAGATTGTAAGAGAAAGAGAGAGCACATATTGAACCCCGATTTTACAGAGAGACCCAGATAGGTTATGTAGCTAAACCAAGGTGATAAAGCAGACTGGTGGCAGACCTGGGCAGACATTTCTAATCTCCTGCTCATTCCACTAAACCATGATTCGCCCAAACAATCACTTGTCAGTCAGTGATTCTTTCATTTATGCAATCATATTTATTGAATGTTTACTGTGTGCAGAGCTTGGAAAGTACCATTCAGAATAAAGAGAGACTCCCTGCCCACACCGGGTTTACAGTTACACCAAGCTTATTAGCCTCTGTCCCAGACATTGGCAAATCCTCAAGCACTGGACATCCTCTTTGGACAGCTCTTTGGCTACCCCTACCGTCAGAATCCTGATGAGGAATGGGGTATTAAGCAAAAAGAAATAGACATTTTGTCCCTTAGAGGTAGAGGAGGAATCTCCCCTTTAGGAATCTCCCCAGGGCGGCCTTCATGCTACGGTCCCTCAAGCTGTAGATGACGGGGTTCAGAGTAGGGGGCATCATGGTGTAGGGCATGGACATCAGCAGGTCCAGGGTCGAGGGAGAGTCTGACACGGGCTTGAGGTGGGCGAAGGTTCTGGTCAAGAGGAAGATGATGACGACGGCGAGGTGAGGCAGGCAGGTGGAGAAGGCTTTGTCCCGGCTCTCAGCGCCCGGCATCCTCAGCACGGCCTGGAAGATGCGCACGTAAGAGACGACGATGGAGACGAAGCAGATGACAACTAAAGCTACCCCACCGGTGACGCTCATATCGATGACGACGTGGTCCTCGGAGCAGGAGATCTTTAGCAGGGAAGGGACGTGTTAGGTTAACGAAATATTTCTTCAGTTAACCAACGAATAAGGTTCAGATCCGCGACTACAAGTCCCCTTTTTTTTTCAGAGAAAGAAGCGCAGACACATAGAAATATAGGTGTATCGTTACAATTTTAATAGAAGGACAATTTTAATAGAAGGAAGGGAATACGAAAGAAGAAAACAAATACAAAAAGGGGGTTAAAACAAACACAAAAATAAGGGGTTACATCACCAATTCGGGGGAACACCAACTCCTGAAGTTTCATGCTGGGGAATCCCGGATTCAGCTTTCAGGGTCCCGAATGGGAGGGTCCCAGGCAGAGCGTCCTCTTCGTGGGTGAGATTCCGAGTTGGCTCCAACGTACGAGCCTTAATAAACCCTTTGCAAACCAAGAAGGCATTTTGCCAATTGCACAAGTTCCCGGGCGACTGGCCAGGTCACCCTGGGAAGATGTGTTTATTCAAGATGTTTCTGTACTGTGGGAAATGGCCCGTTTCCAGAGTACAGATATAGGTTGCTTTTCTGCTCCTTTGTTTTGCAATTGGTTATCTGTCAAGCCCGGTCGAGGTCGCCCAGCAGACAGGTCGTTCTAGCCGTTGCCAAATCGAAGCCTATACTTACTGTGCAAGAGTTTCTAAATTTACCCATCAGGACGTCACAGAAGAACTGCTGGACGATGTTGGACCCATAGAAGCTCCGGGAGAGAGTCGATGCTGAATACAAGACCCCAGACAGCACCCCGCTGAGCCAGGAGGCGGCCGCCATCTTTCCACAGGCCGTGTTGGTCATGATGAGCTCATAGCTCAGTGGGTGGCAGGTGGTGGTATAGTGGTCGTAGGACATCGCCGTGAGGACGACCAACTCTAAAGCAGCCAATACGACCACCAGGAAGACCTGGGCGGCACAGCCCAGGAGGGAGATGGCTCTACGATCGGTCAGGGAGACGACGGCAGACTTGGGGATAGTGACGGAGATGTAGCAGAGGTCGAGTATGGACAGGTTCCTGAGGAAGAAGTACATGGGGGTGTGGAGGCGCCTGTCGAGGGCGGTGATGGCGACGATGAGGAGATTCCCCATCAGGGCCGCCAGAAAGACCAGGAGGAACAGCGCAGCGTGGACCAGCTGCAGCTCCCACATCTCCTAGAAACCCAGCAGGAGGAATTCCTTCACCGTGGAGACGTTGGGCATTTGGGGGAGGCAGCATTTACTTTCTGCATGTGATGAGGGAAGAGCGAAAATTAGAGTCCATTGATGGGATGAGGGAAAGAATTGACAGGACACTTGCTGGCGATCCTCTATGGAGAGGAGAGAGTTATTGAATTCAAAATGTTCTCTAAGTTCACGGTGGAGACACTGAACATTTCTGGGGAATGCACAGGAAGAGGGAAGACTTCAATTCAGAGTCATTGATGTTGAGGGTGAAGGAATAGGACTATGTCAATCAGTTCTATTTATTGAGTACCCCTTTTTCAGAGAAAGAAGAGGATGTGGTATTAATACATTTAATCACTGCCCCCAGGGAGCTTCCATTCTATTCGAATTACCAAGCTTCGAACTGTGTAGATGCAGGGTGCTATCAGAGGACCTGGGTTCTAATCCCAACGCTACCAGTTCTCTGCTGCATAGCCATGGGAAAGTGACTCGATTTCTCTACACCTCAGTTTTCTCAATAGTAAAATAAGGATTCAATATCTGTTCTCCCTCCTACTTACTCTGTGAATCCCTTGTGGGACACAGACTGTGTTCTACCAGATTGTACTGAATCTCCCAGCACTTAGAAATTTGCTTGGAACGCAGTACTCTCTTAATGAGTATCAGGATAGTTATTTTTAGTTGAGGAGACCGAAACTAAAATGAATAGCAGATAGCAGAGGTCAGAGAACATAAGGACATGCTCATGACTGTTGTAAAATTTTTTCGGTGGTTTTAAAGTCAAATGAGAAGTGCCTTCACAAATAAATTTTTCCATTTAATGGAGAAAGAATGGGCCTGGTAGACAGTAGTACCTGGATTCTAATCCTGTCTTCGCTCCTTGTCTGCTGTGTGACCTGGGGCCAGTCACTTACTGTCTCTATGCCTCGGTTACCTCATCTGAAAAATGGGGGTTACAACTGTGAGCACCCTATGGGGCATGGACTTTGTCCAACCTGATGAGCGTGTATCCACCCCACTGCTTAGTACAGTACCTGGCATGTAACAAACATTCAACAATACCATAAAACAAACAGCAAAAATAAAACCCACGTATACATCAAACTGATTCCATTTGCTCAATATCAGAATTCACACGAACTCACACAAACACAAGCGTATTTCATCATTCATCTAGTCCTTTCCTAAAGCATCCCTCAGCCTACATCTTTCCTCTCTTCAGCCTAGTCTCGTGACAAGTTGTGACTTTTCATAAGGAACAAAAACTCACAATCGGCTTGAAGGCTCTCCGCCCTATCACTGCACTTCATCCTCTTTCCATCGTTCAACTCGTCTTCTCAGCTATCAAAACAACTTTTTAGTTGTTACTCACAATCGACTCTCCCGTTTCCAACCTAGCCTGGAACTCCCTCTCTTATTGGCTCAAAATCAGAGAGAGCACAGTTCTTTCCGAATTCTGAGGCTGCTAAAATCCCCCCTCCTCCAACCAGCTTCCCCGAGTCATTTCTCAGCCCTCTAAACCCACTTCACCTAACTCAAGTGTGAATCAACTCACTTCCATCCTCATTTACTGGAAAAAGCATGGGCCCACGAGTTCTCCTCTTGACTGTGAGCTCCTTGAGGGGAGCATACACATCTCCCAGCTCTGTTCTAGTGTACTGTCCCAAGCATAGCTTAGTAGAATTCAGAGGATTTAGGTCCTAATCCTGCCCTTGTCCCTTTGCTGCTGTGGAAACTTGGGCAAGTCGCTTCACTTCTCTGGGCTTCAGTTTCCTCATCTGTAAAAAGGCACACAGTAATTGCATATTCATCTTTCCATTCTTTCTTTCCTTCTACAAGGGGCAGGGAATGTGTCTGTAATGGTGTTCTAAAGAGGATAGAGCATGGGCTTGGGAGTCAGAAGGGCCTGGGTTCTAATTCTAGCTCCACCTCACGTCTCTGTGTGACCATGGGCAAGTCATTCAACTTCTCTGAGCCTCAGTTACCTCATCTGTAAAATGGGTGTTAAGACTGTGAGCCCATTGTGGAACAAGGACTCTAACCAAACTGCTTAATGTGTACCTTCCCCAGTGCTTAGAACAGTGTTTGGGTTAGAGTAAGAGCTTAACAAGTACTACTCTCATTACTATTACTCTCCAATTGCTTAGTGCACACAATAAGCACTCAATCAATATGATTCAAGATTAATGGATCGATAATAAATTATACTGTGTCAACCTAGCCTAGTAGGCTGGAAAGTTCTTGAGGGCAGGGATTACAGACTCTCCCACTATTTGTCTTCTCCCAATATTTGGAAAGAACCCTTACAGGAAGGAATTTCTGATAGTGTCAGTTGCTGTCCAAAGCTGGCCACGCTCTTAGCCCTGCCTGTCATTGACCCTCTGCAAGGGATTCTGAGACCCACTGAAGGCCAAAATGACTGTACACAGTGCTGACACTGTCCGGGAGCACTGTAGCCCAGCGGGTAGGTGGCATGGTAGCAAGGTTTGAGGAGGAAGGAGGAGATGGGTGTGACAGTTGGGGGTTACTGAACTGGAAAACACCTCCCCTCCTGCTAGCAGCCCTGTCCCGCTGGCCACAGCGGCCCTGGTCCCCAACTTCGGCCCCAGACTGGCTCCATCTCTTCTATCCTGATCCTCGTCCCCCCCGCCACCCCATCTCACTCACTTCCGGTCACTCTCAATGGGACAGCATGGGCCTGGGGGTCGCTGACTTCTGCAGGACTGGGTTGGTCCCTTCTTTTCCCTCAGCCTCACGGGTTTGGTCAGCCAGGAAGGAGCCTCTATCCTTCTCTGCTCTGCCTCAAACCCTGACAAGCTCTCCAGATGGGCCCTCATCATTGTAGATAAAGCAGGAGCTGCTTTGAGGGGGATCCCTGGAGGATGACTCGGGGCCCTGCCGAGGGAACCTCGTGACGTGAACGAGCCAAACACCCTTTGGTCACGTGGTTCCCGAGGATCTTGAGAGATGAGGGTCCAGTTCCTGCAGCACCAGCGATGGTGCCGGCCTCGCGGTTCCCATGGAAACAGCGGCATCTGCATCCCAGCGTCCCAACGGTTTCTGTTTTCACCAACAGTCTTTAGCCACTGTTAATGGTTTCACCTTTGTCTAATTCCCAACCTGAGACACTCAATCTTTCAGCCAATCAGCCCACTGTAACTTTTTCTTCTGGCCTTTGGGAAGCGCTTATTATATATCAGGCACGATACTAAGTGCTGGATAGATACAAACTAATGTATTCATTTATTAAATCGTATTTATTGATCACTTACTGTGTGCAGAGCACTGTACTAAGCTCTTGGGAAGTACTAGCTAATCAGATTGTACCGAGACCCTGTCCCCCATGGGGCTCACATCACAATCCCCATTTTACAGATGAAGGAAATGAGGCCCAGAGAAGTGAAGTGACTTGCCCAAGTTCACACAGTAGACGAGTGGGGGAGCCGGGATTAGAATCCAGGTCCTTCCGCACTCTATCCACTAGGCTGCACTGCTTCTATTGGCTTTCTGGGATCAAGATACCTGGTCTCTTTACCCGAGCGGGAATTAATTGGAGTGAAGGCAAAGCAGCTTCCCTGGGAATCTATAGAAAATCTATGGTGGAATCAGGTGATTCCTTTTTCCAGATTACGCTTTTCCTCAGGTCTCTCTGAATCATCAAAAACGGGCAGACGACCAGACAGGAAGACCCTAACCCCATTTGGCAGTTCTCCAGCAGAGGAGATTTTTCTTTCACGTTGAATATAACACTCATCATGATGGATGGCCGTACATAAAAGAGGCCATAGAGGGCAACCATGGCTACCATCCTCTTGGCCACTCTGACCTTGGGCAGCTCCCCAGGGGAGCATCCAGGGCCGTGGAGATGGCGGGCCCACTCGTGGTTGTCTGTACAGGATAAACACCAAGTAGCGGCTGGGATTAGAACACAGGTCCTTCTGAGTCCTAGGCCTAGGTTCTAATCTTCTGTTTAACCTTGGGCAAGTCTCTTCACTTCTCTAGGCCTCAGTTACCTCATCTGTAAAATGAGGATGAAGACTGTGAGCCCCATGTGGGACAACCTGATAGCACTTAGAACAATGCTTGGCACATAGTAAGCGCTTAACAAATACCATAACCATTATCATTAATAAAAGAAGCCTTTGGCAAGACATGGCAATATACGAGCAGCCTGCAGGTTTCAGAAATGTCACAGCCCTTACTAAGTGTGGTATTCGTTAAGCTCACTAAGCACTGAGGTAGAAACAAGCTGGTTGGAAACAGCTCACATCTCACATGGGGCTTGCGGTCTTCATCCCCATTTTACAGATGAAGTAAATAGAGGCCCAGAGAAGTCAAGCGGCTAGCCTAAGATCACACAGCAGACATGCGGCAGAGCCGGGATTAGAATCCCTGTCCTTCTGAGTCACAGGTGTGGGCTCTATCCATTAGGCGATGTTGTTCCCTCCCTGTTTGGGGAGGACCTGTGGCCTGAAACAGGTAGGTAACACAGTTGGCCCGGGGCCGGAGATCTGCAGAGCTTTAATGAGGCTCTCTCAGGTGGACTGAGAGAGGACTGGCCGTATTTGTCTGACCCTCCCAAGGGCCCCCCACCCCCGGGTCTGTTCGGTGGACAAGACCGGCAAATCAGAGAACAGTACTGACCCGGGGGAGACTCTGCCATGGTTAAAATCCGAGTTATTTGCCGGTCTTCCACCTCAGAGAGCCAGGATTGTTGGACGTAAGACCAACCGATCGGGGAGGAAAAGGAGAAAGCAACAGAGACCAGAAGACCCCAAACTACAGCAGGTAAGCGAGGTTAACCATCATCGCCTTATTGATCGCCTAGTGTGTACAGAGCACTGTACTAAGCGATTGGGAGAGTACAATGGAATAGAGTTGGTAGACACATTCCCTGCCCACAACGAGCTTACAATCTGGAGGGTGAGAGGTTGATGAGTTGGTTATGATATCTATCGTGTTGGGTGGGTATTCAAGCAGCCTGGAAGGCCTGGAAGTTGGGAGAGTTGGATTCTAATCCCTCCTCCACCACTTGTCTGCTGTGGGGCCTTGGGCAAGTCACATCACTTCACTTCTCTGCGCCTCGGGTTCCTCTTCTGTAAAAGCGGTTTGGGGTTGAAAGGAAGGAATGTGGAAGTTAATAGAGATGGCTTGTTAAAAGATGTGAGATTTTAGTGAGACCAAAGTCTGATGGATTTTTGAGGGACGGGACTTTCAAATTAAGGACACTGTGAGGCTGGAAATGCAGGAAAGAGGATTAAGAGGGAAGTACAATTAGGCAGTTAGCTTGCATGGAACGAAGAGCGATGAGAAATGATATGCAATAATAATTGCGGTATTTTATTAAGCGGTTACTGGGTACCAAGCACTACAATAGATATAGATTATCAGATCAGACAGACTCCATGCCAGATGGAGCTCAGAGCCCAAAAGGGAGGGAGAACAGGTATTGATCTCCATTTTACAGAAGAGGAAACTGAGGTACAGAGAACTTAAGTGAGTTGTTCAAGGTCCAAGAGTAAATAATGAGCAAACACTGGAACCTAGGCTCTCTGACTCCCATCATCAATCGTATTTATTGAGAGCTTACTGTGTGCAGAGCACTGTACTAAGCGCTTGGGAAGTACAAATTGGCAACATATAGAGACAGTCCCTACCCAACAGTGGGCTCACAGTCTAAAAGACCTCCCAGGACCTGACCATCCTAAATGGGTTGGACACTTCCAAAAATGATCTATTAAACAGTGGAGAAGGATGAGGACAGAGGCAATTCATTCAATCGTATTTACTGAGCTATTACCGTGTGCAAAGCACTGTACTACAACAACAAAAGACACATTCCCTGCCCACAACAAACTCACAGTCTATAGACAATGTGGTGGAGGGCTGATACAGTAGTGGCTATATAATGAGAGCTTGGATTAGAGTGGTAATTCTTTGGGTGAGGACAGAGTCTGGGAATTATTGAAGAGGTAGAATAGGCAAGATCTATTAGGAAATTATCTTTCAATTTCCATCTTGAATGAGGAGCAGAGGAGGACTCCAAGATTTTGGGAGAGAGAAAAACGGTGTCATTTTCAGGGAGGGGAAAGTTGGGTATGGGGATGGGCTTTGGGTGGAAGATGAGTAGCTTGGTTTTAAAGCAGAAGCAATCAATCAATCAATCAATCGTATTTATTGAGTGCTTACTGTGTGCAGAGCATTGTACTAAGCGCTTGGGAAGTACAAGTTGGCAACATATAGAGACAGTCCCTACCCAACAGTGGGCTCACAGTCTAAAAGGGGGAGACAGAGAACAAAACCAAACATACTAACAAAATAAAATAAATAGAATAGATATGTACAAGTAAAATAAATAAATAAATAGAGTAGTAAATACGTACAAACATATATGCATATATACAGGTGCTGTGGGGAAGGGAAGGAGGTAAGATGGGGGGATGGAGAGGGGGACGAGGGGGAGAGGAAGTAAGGGGCTCAGTCTGGGAAGGCCTCTTGGAGGAGGTGAGCTCTCAGTAGGGCCTTGAAAGGAGGAAGAGAGCTAGCTTGGCGGATGGGCAGAGGGAGGTCATTTCAGGCCCGGGGGATGACGTGGGCCGGGGGTCGATGGCGGGACAGGCGAGAAGGAGGTACAGTGAGGAGATTAGCGGCAGAGGAGCGGAGGGTGCGGGGTGGGCTGTAGAAGGAGAGAAGGGAGGTGAGGTAGGAGGGGGCGAGGTGATGGAGAGCCCTGAAGCCCAGGGTGAGGAGTTTCTGCCTGATGCGCAGATTGATTGGTAGCCACTGGAGATTTTTGAGAAGGGGAGTAACATGCCCAGAGAGTTTCTGGACAAAGACAATCCGGGCAGCAGCATGAAGTATGGATTGAAGTGGGGGGAGACAAGAGGATGGGAGATCAGAGAGAAGGCTGATGCGGTAGTCCAGACGAGATAGGATGAGAGCTTGATCGATCAGGGTAGCGGTTTGGATGGAGAGGAAAGGGCGGATCTTGGCAATGTTGCGGAGCTGAGACCGGCAGGTTTTGGTGACGGCTTGGATGTGAGGGGTGAAAGAGAGGATGAAACCAAGGTTGCGAGCTTGTGAGACGGGAAGGATGGTAGTGTCGTCAACAGAGATGGGAAAGTCAGGGAGAGGGCAGGGTTTGGGAGGGAAGACAAGGAGTTCAGTCTTGGACATGTTGAGTTTTAGGTGGCAGGCAGACATCTAGATGGAGATGTCCTGAAGGCAGGAGGAGATGCGAGCCTGGAGAGAGGGGGAGAGAGCAGGGGCAGAGATGTAGATCTGGGTGTCATCAGCGTAGGGATGATAGTTGAAGCCGTGGGAGCGAATGAGGTCACCAAGGGAGTGAGTGTACATCGAGAACAGAAGGGGACCAAGCACTGAACCTTGGGGAACCCCCACAGTAAGGGGATGGGAGGGGGAGGAGGAGCCTGCAAAAGAGACTGAGAATGAACGACTGGAGAGATAAGAGGAGAACCAGGAGAGGACAGAGTCTGTGAAGCCAAGGTCAGATAGCGTGTTTAGGAGAAGGGGGTGGTCCACAGTGTTGAAGGCAGCTGAGAGGTCGAGGAGGATTAGGATAAAGTATGAGCCATTGGATTTGGCAAGCAGGAGGTCATTGGTGACCTTTGAGAGGGCAGTTTCCGTGGAATGTACGGGACGGAAGCCAGACTGGAGGGGGTCGAGGAGAGAGTTGGTGTTGAGGAATTCGAGGCAGCGCGTGTAGACAACTCGTTCAAGTAGTTTGGAAAGTAATGGTAGGAGGTATACGGGCCAATAATTAGAAGGTGAGGTGGGGTCAAGAGAGGGTTTTTTTAGGATGGGAGAGACATGGGCATGTTTGAAGGCAGAGGGGAAGGAACCAGTGGAGAGTGAGCGGTTGAAGATGGAAGTTAAGGAGAGGGGAAGGGATGGAGCGAGAGATTTCATGAGATGAGAGGGAATGGGGTCAGAAGCACAGGTGGCCGGAGTAGCACTTGAGAGGAGGGAGGAGAGCTCCTCTGAGGATACTGCTGGGAAGGATGGGAGAGTAGCAGAGAGTGTTGAGAGCCGGGGGGTTGGAGAAGGGGGGGAGTGACTTTGGGGAGGTCAGACCTGATGGATTTAATTTTGTTAATGAAGTAGGAGGCCAGATCGTTGAAGGTGAGGGAAGGAGGAGGGGGAGGAACCGGGGGCCTGAGAAGGGAGTTGAATGTATGGAAGCACTGGCGGGGATGATGGGCATGGGTGTCAATAAGGGAGGAGAAATAGTTTTATCTGGCATAGGAGAGGGCTGAGTTAAGGCAGGAAAGGATAAACTTGAAGTGAACGAGTTTGGCATGGTGTTTAGACTTTCATCAGCAGCGTTCGGCAGCTCGAACATAAGAGCGAAGGAGGTGGACAGTGGCAGTGATCCAGGGCTGTGGGTTAGTGGTACGAGAGCGGCGAAGGGAAAGGGGAGTGAGTGAGTCTAGCTGAGTAGAAAGGGTAGAGTTGAGAACAGTAATCTGATCAACAAGACTGGGTAGAGAGGAGAGGGAGGCGAGGCGGGGTGTGAGGTGCTCATAAAGATGGATGGGGTCAAGAAAGCGGAGATCTCTGTGAGGGAATAATATGGATTTACAGGGGAAAGGAGTGTGAGTGAGGAGGCAGGTGAGAAGATTATGATTAGAGAGAGGGATTTCCGAGTTGGTGAGGGTGGACACAGTGCAACGATAGGAGATGATGAGGTCGAGGGTATGACCAAGTTGGTGAGTGGGTGAGGTGGGGTTGAGCAAGAGGTATTCTACTGCCCAGGTCTTTCTCATGAATTTCTAGGTGGAAATGGAGATGACCCTGCGGACCGTCAGGTCCCACGCCGGCTTCGTGGCCATCTGCCGCCCCAGTGTTATGACACCATCCTGTACCACAGGGCCTGGGCCTCCATGCTCGCTGCGTCCTGGCTCAGCAGCGGTCTGAACGTCTCCCTCTACACCACCAGTGTCTTGACCCTGTCCTTCCGTGGACCCAATGTCGCCCACCAGTTCTTCTACGACGGCCCCTCGTTGCTGAGGCCCACCTGCACCTCTAGCCAAGGCGCCGAAAATCTGAGTTTAGCCACTACCGTCAGCTTACCCTTCTTCTGCTTCGTGCTCATCGTGGTCTAGTACGCGCCCATCTTCCGGACAGTGCTGAGGATTCCGGCCGCCAAAGGCCGGGCCAAAGCCTTCTCCATCTGCCTGCCCCACCTCGCCATCGTCACCCTTTTCTTCACTTCCGGCTCCTCTGCCTACCTGAAGCCGATATACGACTCCCCCTCGACGCTGGACCTGCTGTTGTCCGAGTTCTACTTTGTGGTGCCGCCCACCTTCAAACCCCACAACTACAGCCTAAGGAACCAGGACGTGAAGGCCGCCATGGAAAAACTTTTAAGGCAGAAACCGTCCCAGGGAGCTTGCCTTTAGATTGTCAACGCCTTGGGAGCGGGCGTGCTGTCGACGGACGATGTTCTGGCATAAAAATAATAATAATTAATAATTATGGTATTCGTTAATCGCTTACCGTGTGCCAAGCATTCTTCTAAGCGCTAGGGCAAGTACAAGGTAATCAGGTTGCCCCACGTGGGGCTAACAGTCTTAATCCCCGTTTTACAGGTGAGGTCACTGATGCACAGAGAAATTAGATGGGTTGCCCAAGATCACACAGCAGGCAAGTGGCGGAATCGGGATTAGAACCCACGTCCTCTGACTCCCAAGCCCGGGCTCTTTCGGCTGCTTCTCATGAAATTCATTCATTCAGTCGTATTTATTGAGCACTTACTCTGTGCAGAGCACTGGACTAAGGGCTTGGAAAGTACAATTCGGCAACAGATAGAGACAATCCCTACCCAACAATGGGCTCACCTCAACAGATTTCCAGGGAGCTTTGATGAACCTTGGGCAAGTCACTTCACTTCTCCGTGTCTCGGTTACCTCATCTGTAAAATAGGAAGGAAAGCAGCGAGCCCCACGTGAGACCAAACCATCTGGTTTTTATCACAGCACTTAGTACAGTGCCTGGCACATAGTAAGTGCTTACAGATATCATTAAAAAAATCTATTGCACATTAAAAGTACCTTTTGCACTCTAAACCATCAGGGTATTATTGAGCAGGGAACAGACGCTGAGCTGTCTTCTCTGTTTTCCAGTGGCTTTGTGAGTCTTGATGAGAGGTGGAAATTCTGATACCGTGGGAAGAAGCACAGTCTTGCATGTCCGCAGGGTTCAAAAGGAATCAGAAAGGGAGCGGATTTGTTCATGGGCTGGAAAAGCAGCAATCCATCAGTTAATCAATTGTATTTATTGAATGCTTACTGCACGCAACTAAGCACTTGGAAGAGTACAATATCATCATCATCATCATCAATCCTATTTACTGAGCGCTTACTATGTGCAGAGCACTGTACTAAGCGCTTGGGAAGTACAAGCTGGCAACATATAGAGACAGTCCCTACCCAACAGTGGGCTCACAGTCTAAAAGGGGGAGACAGAGAACAAAACCAAACATACTAACAAAATAAAATAAATAGAATAGATATGTACAAGTAAAATAAATAAATAAATAAATAGAGTAATAACTATGTACAAACATACATACATATATACAGGTGCTGTGGGGAAGGGAAGGAGGTAAGAAGAGGGGGATGGAGAGGGGGACGAGGGGGAGAGGAAGGAAGGGGCTCAGTCTGGGAAGGCCTTCTGGAGGAGGTGAGCTCTCAATAGGGCCTTGAAGGGAGGAAGAGAGCTAGTTTGGCGGATGGGCAGAGGGAGGGCATTCCAGGTCCGGGGGTTGACGTGGGCCGGGGGTCGATGGCGGGACAGGCGAGAACGAGGTACGGTGAGGAGATTAGCGGCAGAGGAGCGGAGGATGCGGGGTGGGCTGTAGAAGGAGAGAAGGGAGGTGAGGTAGGAGGAGGCGAGGTGATGGAGAGCCTTGAAGCCCAGGGTGAGGAGTTTCTGCCTGATGCGCAGATTGATTGGTAGCCACTGGGGATATGACATATCACAATATATGATATGATATGACATATCACAATATAATATGATATGATATGACATATCACAATATGACAGAGTTGATAGACTTGTTTCCTTCCCACAAACAAGAGCCTGGTGGAAAGAATATAGTCCTGGGAGTCCGAATCAGTCAGTTGGATTTATTGAGTGCTCACTGTGTGCAGAGCACTGTACTAAGCGCTTATGAGAGTCCAATATAACAGCAAACAGACACTTTCTCTGCCAGATCTGGATCCTAATTCTGCCTCCACCACTTGTCTGCTGGGTGGTCTTGGGGAAGTCATTTAACTTCTCTGTTCCTCGGTTTCCTCATTTGTAGAACAGGGATTCAATGTTTTTCCTCCCTCCCCCTTAGACCGTGAGCTCCCTGTAGGGGGAGAGGAACGGTGTTTGACCTGATTACCGTGTATCTACCCCAATGCTCAGCACAGTGCTTGTCTGAGTGCTTAACAAACACATTTATTATCTTCCCTGACATCAAAACCCTTGTGGTCCCAGTCTTTTGCTTACCGATCTTTATGAGCCAGCAGCAGCATGGCACAGTGGATAGAGACCGTGCCTGGGAGTCAGAAGGTCCTGGGTTCTAATCTCCACTCTGCCTCTTGTCTGATGTGTGACCTTGGACAAATCACTTCACTTCTCTGTGCCTCTGTTACCTTATCTGTAAAGCGGGGATTAAGACTGTGAGCCCCACATGGGACAGGAACTGTGTCTAACCCGATTTGATTGTATCCACCCCAGAGCTTAGTACAGTACTTGGCAAATAGTAAGCACTTAACAAATACCATCATCATTATTATGACCCATAATCATTAACCTTTTGTTGACCTCCTACATTCCACTTCTTACCAATGGGTCACACATACTTGGGGGACAGAGGCCGGGATTTTTAAAATTTTATTTATTAAGTGCTTAGTATGTGTCAAACACTCTTCTTAGAGCTTGGGTAGATATGAGTCTATTAGGTTGGACACAATCTCTATCCCATATGAGGCTCAGTCTAAATAGGAGGGAGAACGGGAGAAATAAAGCACAGAGAAGTGAAGTGACTTGCCCAAGGTCAGACAGAAGACAAATGGCGGAGCTGGGATGAGAACCCAGGTCCTCTGTCACCCTGGCCTGGGCTCTTTCCACTAGGGCACGCTGCTTCTCATGATAAAACCTCAAGAAAGGAAATGACTATCAAATCCCCATTGACACAGGAGTCATTTGGGTCCACCTATTAGGAAACATTTCTAGCAACTAGCAGGTTTATTTCAAAAGAACACATTGATTTAGGGCTGAGATCAAAATTTCAATTTTCAGGATTGAGAACAGCTTAAGTGCAAATGAACTGCTATCTCTCCATCATTGAAACTTTAGTCCATTGATCAAATCACCTGTAAATAAGACACATAAAATAATGGAACAGGTCGGTCCTATGAACACTATTATTATTATCATCATCGTTAATAAGAAGAATAGTAATATTTACTATTTACCAGCACTTAGGACAGTGCTTGACACATAGTAAGTGCTCGACAAAAACCATTAAAAATTACCTGGCTCTTACTATGTGCTAAACTCTGGGGTAAATACAAGGTTATGAGATTAGAAATAGTCCGTGACTCACACGGGGTTCACAAAATCTATCTTAACCCATTTTACAGATGAAGAAACTGTGGCCCAGTAAGGGAAAATGACATGCTTAAGGTCACACAGTAGACCAGAGACTTGAACAAGGGTCTCTTGAATCTCAGGACCACTAGGCACACTATCAATCAATCAATCAATGGTACTTATTGAGCGCTTACTGTGCGCAGAGCACTGTACTAATTACTCGGGAAAGTCCAATGGAACAGAATTCCTACTATTCTCTGTCGTACTATTTCTACCCTTTCATTGAGTCTCACCTCTAGCAGGTCTTTCCAGGATATTCACCTCGATAGCTACATTTTTAATAATAATAACAATAATGATGACATTTGTTAAGCGCTTACTATGTACCAAGCACTGTTGAAGCGCTGATCATTTTACCTATCATTTACTGATCATTTTACTGCTAAGCATCATTTTACCGAATGATGGCATATAATAACCTCATCCAGGCTTACCTACTGTAATCAATCAACGATCAATGATATTTACTGAGCACTTATTGTGCGCAGAGCACTGTACTAAGCACTTGGGGAAGTACAATACAACAGAGGTGGTAGACACATTCCTTAGCCACAACGAGCTAAGAATCTTCAGGCAAAAAATTGACTGCAGAAAGGGGAAATAGTAGAAAATTAAGAGTATTTATGGTAATCAGTTAATCATATTTATTGAGCGCTTACTGAGTGAACAACACTGTACTATGCGCTTGGGAGAATACAATAAAACAAAGTTGGTAGACATATTCTCTCCTAACACCAAGCTTACAGTCCAAAAGGGGAGACAGACATTAATCTATCCCTCAATTGTATTTATTGAATGATTACTGGGTGCAAAGCACTGTACTAAGCACTTGGGAGAATACAATACAACAGACACATTTCCTGCCCACAAGGAGCCTGCCGTCTAGATGGGGAAGCAGGCATTGATCACGGCGAAGGTGTGAAAGTTGATTAACACACATCTTGTAGCATAGTGCCTCATCAATGGATACATACAGCTCTGAGTGTAATTCAGGATACGAATCTTAGGATTCCTTGGATTTGTGCCCCCGGGGGTATTTTAGAGAAGCAGCTGGGCCTAGTGGAGAGAACATGGTCCTGGGAGTCAGAGAACCTGAGTTCTAATACTGGCTCTGCCACTTACGGGCAGTGTGACCTTAGCCAACTCATTTAACTTCTCTATGTCTCAGTTCCCTCGATACCTGCTCTTCCTCCTACTTAGACTGTGAGCCCCATGTGGGACCCAGCTCTTAGTTCAGTACTAGGCACGTGGTAAGCGCTTAATGGATACCACAATTATTCTCACTGTCCGATTTTTGTCCAGATATCTGTTTTTCTTCCGTGAAGAGTTGTCTGTTTTAGCTGCTAACTTTCCCACCCTTCTCCAAAACTCTAGACCAATATGATTCAAGATGTTAGTCCTTTTCTGAACTCTGGTCTTTTCCCAGAATCCTCCTCACCGCCCCCTTCACGTCCTTGTTCCTCAAGGTGTAGATGAGCAGGTTGAGGGTGGGGGTGACCATGATGTAGAAGAGGGTCAGGAACTTGTCCAAAGTCCCGGAGAAGGAGCTGTTGGGCCAGATGTAGACCACGGTGTTGGACCCGTAGAAGAGAGTGACCACCAGGAGGTGGGATCCGCAGGTGCCCAGGGCCTTCCTCCAGACTCGGATGGACTTGATCCTCAGTACGGCCCGGACGATGGATCCATAGGAGACCGTGATCAGGCTCAAGGGCAGGAGAATCAGAACCAGAATGCCCACGAAGAGCTGGACCTCATTGGCCCAGACGTCCACACAGGCCAGCTTGAGCATGGCGGACATCTCGCAGAAGAAGTGGGGAAGTCGTCGGTGTCCGCAGCGGGGCAGGTGGAAGATGACGGTGGCCTGAATCACGGTGTCCCCCACCCAGCTCAGCCAGACTAATCCCACCGGTGTCCAGCAGAGCCGCGGGTGCATGACGGTAGTGTAGTGAAAGGGTCGGCAGACGGCGGCGTTATGGTCCAAGGCCATGATGTCCAGAAGGATGCGCTCCAAGGCCAGGAAGACATAGAGCTGCACTGCACAACCGACCACGGTAATGGTCTTGGAGGGACCCTGGAGGTTCCACAGAAGCTGGGGGGCGATGCTGGTAGTGAAGCAGAGGTTCACGAGGAAGGGGTGAGACAGGAAGAAGTACATGGGCCTATGGAGATGGAGACCCAGGCGGGTCAACAAAATGATGGCGGTGTTGCCCACCAGGGTTAGGAGGTAAAAGATCAGACAACCACGAAAAGGATCTTCTCTAACTGGGGCTGAACATAGACACCCACCAAGACAAAGCCCTCTCCAGAAGTATCATTAGGCATCATCCTCATCCTTGTAGGAAAAGCGAGGGAGGCAGGGAGAGAGAGAGGTTGAGAGAAAGAGGGAGAGGGGAAGAGAGGAAGGAGGAAAGAAAAAATAAGAGAGTGAGGGAGAGAAATCAATCAATCAATCGTATTTATTGAGTGCTTACCGTGTGCACAGCACTGTACTAAGCGCTTGGGAAGTACAAGTTGGCAACATATAGAGACAGTCCCTACCCAACAGTGGGCTCACAGTCTAGAAGGGGGAGACAGAGAACAAAACCAAACATATTAACAAAATAAAATAAAATAAATAGAATAGATATGTACAAGTAAAATAAATAAATAAATAGAGTAATAAATATGTACAAACATATATATATATATATATATATACATACGGAGAAAGAAGAGTGAGGAGGCAGGGAGAAAGAGAGAGGAGGATGGAAAAAGAGAGTGGGAAAGAGGAAAAGGAGGGGAAAATGAGAGAAGGGGAGTGAGGGAAAGAGAGAGGAAGAGAAAAAGTGGGAGTGAGGGAAAGCGAGTCCAAGGGAGAGAAAAAGTGAGAGGGGAAGAGAGAGAGAAAAGAGTGAGTGAGTGTGAAGAGAGAAAAAGCAAGAGAAAAAGTGAGGGAAAGAGAGTGCAAGGGCGAGAAAAGGCAAGACTGAGAGAGAGAGAGAAAAAAAGATCATAAGGGGGAGAAAAAACCAGAGAGCAAGGGAGAGTGAAAGGGAGAGAAAAAGAAAGAGGGGGTAAATCGAAGGAGTAGGAGAAAAAGGTGCAAGAATGAGAGGAAAAGAAAAATAAGAGTGAAGGGAAAAACATAAAGGAGAGAAAAAGCAAGAGAGAGGGAGTGAGGGAAAGCAAGTGAGAGGGAGAAAAAGTACGAGAGAGTGAGGGAAAGGGCCTTGGGCAAGTCACTTAACTTCTCTGTGCCTCAGTTGCCTCATCTGTAAAATGGGGATTGACTGTGAGCCCCCAGTGGGACAACCTGATCACCTTGTAGCCTCCCCAGTGCTTTGCACATAGTAAGTGCTTAATAAATGCCATTATATTATTATTATTATTATTACCCCAGTGCTTAGAACAGTACTTGACACATGGGGAATGCTTAATAAACAATAAATAAATAAAAATAAACAAATAAACGAGCATGCAGTCTAGAGATGCATGGAGACTGGTTCCTTTCAGGAAAAATGTATATTTTATGGTATATGTTTAGCACTTACTATGTGCCCGGCATTATACTAAGCGCTGGGGTAGATTCAAGCTAATCAAGTTGGGCATAGTCCCTGTCCCACATGGGGCTCACAGTCTTAATCCCCATTTTACAGTTGAGGTCACTGAGGCACAGAGAAACCAAGTGATGTCCAAGGTAGACAGTAGACAAGCGTCAGAGTCGGGATTAGAACCCAGGTCCTTCTGGCTCCCAGTCCCGGGCTCTTTCCAATAGGCCAAACTGCTTCTCCACTGTGGCCGGTAAACCGCACACTAAACACTTTTCCTGACAACCTGACAACGGATAGAATGGCACATCAAGTTCTCACGTACCGGTCACCACCTGAGATGGGAGGGATTGAGTCGACCAATCTCGTCCGCCTCCTCTTCTCCGAAAACTGGAACCCCAAGACCAATCTCTGATGGTCACCTGCTCTCCCTTCGACGAGAGGCCGGAACGAACCGAGCCGTGGAGGGAGTGGGATACTTTATACCTCTCCTGTTAGGAGGTGTTACGGGCCATCATTGTATCACTGTGTCTACCCCCGTCACCGCTTTTACTAGTTGGGGTACTTGTCTAGGGAAGGCTAAGGAGCTCAGAGACAGAGTCAAACCACCTGAGACACTGCACTTCCTGCCAGGCCTTTGCTAGTCTCCTGGCACACCTGGAGTTCTGTTGTTTATTTGTTTTGATGGCATTTGTTAAGCGCTTACTAGGTGTCAAATGTTTTTCTAAGCACTGTTTGAACTTCACCTGTCGTCCAGGGATTCACGTTCAGGTAATAATAATAATAATAATAATAATAGCATTTGTAAAGTGCTTACTATGTGCAAAGCACTGTTCTAAGCGCTGGGGAGGATACAATCTGATCACCTTGTAACCTCCACAGCGCTTAAAACAGTGCTTTGCACATAGTAAGCGCTTAATAAATGCCATTATTATTATTATTATTATTATTATTATTATTATTATTATTATTATTATTATCAGGTTGTCCCACATGGGGCTCACAGTGTTAATCCCCATTTTACAGATGAGGGAACTGAGGCACAGAGAAGTTAAGTGATTTGCCCAAAGTCACACAGCTGACAATTGGGGGAGCTGGGATTTGAACCCACGACCTCTGACTCCCAAGCCCCTGCTCTTTCCACTGAGCCACACTGCTTCTCACAGTACATAGGTACTATGTATTTCTCATAGGTACATAGTAGAAGTCGTAATTGCATTTATTAAGTGCTTACTGGGTGCAGAGCACTGTACTAAGCTTAGTGGAGTGCTCTGGACGTAGTAAGAGCTCAATTATTATGACTGAATGAAGACTTGTACATCCCAAGCCCTTAGTACAGTACTCTACACACAGTAAGCGCTCAATAAATGCGATTAAATGAATGAATGTATGAACAAGAGAAGCAGCGTGGCTCAGTGGAAAGAGCCCGGGCTTGGGTGTCAGAGGTAGTGGGTTCTAATCCCGGCTCCGCCACTTGTCAGCTGGGTGACTTTGGGTAAGTCACTTCACTTCTCTGGGCCTCTGTTACCTCATCTGGAAAATGGGGGTTACGACTGTAAGCCCCACGTGGGATAACATGATGAGCTTCTATCCCCCCCCCCAGCTCTTAGAACAGTGCTTGGCACATAGTAAGCGCTTAACAAATGCCATCATCATTATTATTATCATAAATGATAGGAGAAAGTACACGGATGGGGAATTAACACAGTCCCTGTCCCTCATGCAGATTACAATCTTAAACTGGACAGAAATCACACCTACCCACTCTGTTGTATCGAATGTTCCCAAGCGCTTAGTACAATGCTCTGCATCATCATCATCATCATCAATGGTATTTATTGGATGCCTAACATGTGCTGAGCACTGTACTAAGCACTTAATTCCTTAGTAGATACCATTGATTGATTGATAGTTGTCCTTCATCTTTGAAGAAGATTCCACAATGGTAATAAGAATACAGTAAGTGCTTAACAAATGCCATAATAATGGCATAGTGAGTGCTTAACAAATGCCATAATGATAATAATAATAATAATAATAATATAATTACTTAACAATTGCCATAATAATAATAGTGAGTGCTTAACAAATACCATCATAATAACATAGTGTATGCTTAACAAATACCACAATAATAATAAAGTGCTTAACAAATGTCATAATAAGAATATAAGTGCTTAACAAATTCCATAATAATAATATAGTGAATGCTTAAAAAATACCACAATAATAATAATATCGTAAGTGCTTACCATATGCCATAATGATGATATAATGTGTGCTTAACAAATACCATAATAATAATATAGTAAATGCTGAACAAATGCTGCAATAATAAAATAGTGAGTGCTTAATAAATGCCATAATAATAATATAGTAAGTGCTTAACAAATGCCATAGTGAAGATACAGTGAGTGCCTAACAAATAGCATAATAATAATATAGTAAGCACTTAACAAATGCCGTAATAATAATATAGTGAGTTCTTAACAAATACATAATAATAATATAGCAAGTGCTTAACGAATACTGAAATAATAATATAGTCAGTGCTTAATAAGTCCCATAAGATAATGAGTGCTTAACAAATACCATAATAATAACATAGTAAGTGCTTAACAAATGCCATAAGAAGAATATAATAAGTGCTCAGCAAATGCCATAATAATAAGATACTGAGTGCTTAACAAATAACACAAAAATAATAATATAGCAAGTGCTTAACATATGCCATAATAATAATATAATGCGTGCTTAACAAATACCATAGTGATGATATAGTAAATGCTTAACAAATGCTGCAGTAATAAGATAGTGAGTGCTTAATAAATGCCATAATAATAATATAGTGAGGGCTTAACAAATACCATAATAATAATAATATAGTAAGTGCTTAACAAATGTCATAGTAATGATGTAGTGAGTGCCTGACAAATACCATAATAATAATATAGTAGGCACTTAGAAAATGAGGTAATAATAACATGGTGAGTTTTTAACAAATACCATAATAATAATATAGTATGTGCTTAACAAATACTGAAATAACGATATAGTGAGTGCTTAACAAATCCCATAAGATAGTGAGTGCTTAACAAAAACCATAATAATGTAGTAAGTTCTTAGAAGCAGCGTGGCACAGGGGAAAGAGCCCGGGCTTGGGAGTCAGAGGTCATGGGTTCTAATCCCGGCTCTGCCACTTGTCAGCTGTGTGACTTTGGGCAAGTCACTTCACTTCTCTGGCCCTCAGTTACCTCATCTGGAAAATGGGGATTAAAACTGTGAACCCCACATGGGACAACCTGGTCACCTTGTATCCCCCCCAGCACTTAGAACAGTGCTTTGCACATAGTAAGCGCTTAACAAATGCCATCATTATTATTATTATCATTAGCAAATGCCATAATAATAATAATAATATAGTTAGTGCTTAACAAATACCATAATAAGACTAGAGTAAGTGCTTAACAAATGTCATAATCATAATATAGTGAGTGCTTATTATATACCATAATAATAATAGAATGAGTGCTAAATAAATATCATAATAATCTAGTGAGCGCTCAACAAATACAACAGCAACGATGATAATACTAATAATTATTGTAAATCTAGACGGATAAATGTAGGTGGAGCAATCTCCCCCTTCAGTTTTGCAATTTTTCTGCTTCTAGAGGTTGAAAGTAACGGCCCAGTGGGAATCCTAGCTTTTGTGAGCAGGAGGGATCCCCGGGGAGTGGGAGAAGATGAGAGCTGTACGTTTTTCAGTTCATAAAACCGGCTCCTCTGTTTCTGCAGCTTAGTGGAAAGAGTGTGGGCTTGGGAGTCAGAGGTCATGGGTTCTAATCCCGACTCTGCCACTTATGAGCTGTGTGACTTTGGGCAAGTCACTTAACTTCTCTGTGCCTCAGTTCCCTTATCTTTAAAATGGGGATTAAGACCGTGAGCCCCACGTGGGACAAACTGATTACCTTGGATCTACCTCCGCGCTTAGAACAGTGCTCGGTACATAGTAAGTGCTTAACAAATACCATTATTATTATTATTATTATTACTATTATTATGAAAACTGGAGGAGCTTGGGTTCAGCTGTAGTTGCAGCTTTCCTCGTTTTGGAGGAAAATTAAAACTGCTGGGATTTTTCTCAAATATTTCCCTTCCTGGGCAGGATTTCCCAAACGTCAATCCATCGATTAATCAATAGTATTGATTGAATGTCTTTCATCTGTAGATGTCACGCCCTGGGTGCAGAGGAGAAAATGCACAGGAAGAAATAGTAGGATTTAATCCTCATTTTGCAGTTGAGGTAACTGGGGTCCAGAGAAGTGAAGTGACTTGCCCAAGGTCACACAGCTGGCACATAGCAGAACCGGGATTAAAGCCCAGGTCTTCTGACTCCCAGGCCCGTGCTCTAGTCACTAGACCACACTGCTTGGATAACTTAATATTTTCACCTCCATCCTTCCCACAGGACCCTATTTCCTGTTTCCCCACAAGGAAGAAATCGTCAACCACATGGCATTGAGGGAATTCCTGTTCCTGGGATTCTCGGAGGTCTGGGAGCTGCAGCTGGTCCAGGCTGCGCTGTTCCTCCTGGTCTATCTGGCGGCCCTGACGGGGAATCTCCTCATTGTCACTGTCACCGCCTTCGACCGGCGCCTCCACCCCCACATGTACTTCTTCCTCAGGAACCTGTCTGTCCTCGACCTCTGCTACATCTCCGTCACTGTTCCCAAATCCATCCACAACTCCCTGACCGACGGTATATCCATTTCCTTCCTGGGCTGTGCGACCCAGATCTTCTTGGTGGTCCTGTTTGCCGCCTAAGAGATGTTCCTACTAACGGCGATGTCCTACGACCACAACGCCGCCATCTGTCTCCCCATGTGCTACGAGATCATCATGGACCGGGCCTGTGGGAAGATGGCCGCCGCCTCATGGCTCGGCGGGGGGCTGAGCGGAGTCATCCACACTTCCGTGACTTTCTCCCTCCTCTTCTGTGACACCAACGCCATCCACCAGTTCTTCTGCGACATCCCTTCCCTCATCAGGCTCTCCTGTTCCAGACGCTACATCGACGAGATCGCCGTTATGGGCCTCAGCGTGTTTCTGGGCCTCGGTTGTTTCGTAGGCATCGTCGTCTCGTACGCGTGCATCTTCAGGGCCGTGCTGAGGATTCCGACCGCTGAGGGCCGGGCCAAAGCCTTCTCCACCTGCTTGCCTCACCTCATCGTCGTCATCTTGTTTCTCTCTACTTCCGTCTTTACCCATCTCAAGCCTCCCTCAGACTCCACCTCGACGCTGGACCTGCTGTTGTCCGTGTTCTGTGCCGTGGTGCCCCCCGCCCTGAAACCCCTCATCTACAGCCTGAGGAACCGGGACATGAAGGCCGCCCTGGGTAGGGTTCTGAGGTGGAAATTTTTCATGTAGAATGGAATACCTCTAGTCTGTTCAAAAGTGGAAGATCAGCATTGACTCTATCTACTCAATCCGCAGTATTTATTGAGGGCTAACTGTATGAAGAGCACTCTACTAAGCGTAGATCCACTGGAGAACAGAGTTATGTGCGATCTGAAGATTTTGACACCTAGATATTCAATTAATCGTATTTATTGAGTGCTATCTTTTTTGATGATATTTGTTAAGCACTTACTATGTGCCTGGCCTGGAATGCCCTCCCTCCACACATTTGCCAAGCTAGCTCTCTTCCTCCCTTCAAAGCCCTATTGAGAGCTCACCTTCTCCAGGAGGCCTTCCCAGACTGATCCCCCTTTTCCTCTCCTCCTCCCCATCCCCCCCACCCTACCTCGTTCCCCTCCCCACAGCACCTGTATATATATTTGTACAGATTTATTACTCTATTTTACTTGTACATATCTACTATTCTATTTATTTTGTTAACTATGTGCATATAGCTTTAATTCTATTTGTTCTGACGATTTTGACACCTGTCTACATGTTTTGTTTTGTTTTGTTGCCTGTCTCCCCCCTTCTAGAATGTGAGCCCGCTGTTGGGAAGGGACCGTCTGTATATGTTGCTGACTTGTACTTCCCAAGCGCCTAAGTATAGTGCTCTGCACACATTAAGTGCTCAATAAATATGACTGAATGAATGAATGTCAGGCTCTGCTCTAAGCACCAGGGTAAATTAAGCTCACAGTCTTAATCCCCATTTAACAGATGAGGCAACTGAGGCATAGAGAAGTTGAGTGGCGTGCCCAAGGTCTCACAGCAGACAAATTGCAAAGCCGAAATTAGAACACTTGTCATGTTTACTGAGTGCCAAGCACTGCAGTAAAAAAACAAAAATACCCTTCTGCTAGATTAGGATAGACAGGGAACATATGTATCATCCCTATTGTAATGCCCTCTCTTAAGCACTTAGTACAGTGCTCTGCACATGGTAAACACTAATAAATACCACCGATTGACTGATTCAAGCAGTACAATTTGTGCCTCACCGCCAACCCCTTGCCTGTATACATTCAGTAGTATTTATTGAGCTCTTACTGTGTGCAAAGTGGAAAGAGCCTGGGCCTGAGAGTCAGAAGTCATGGGTTCTAATCCTGCCTCCACCACTAATCAGCTGTGTGACTTTGGGCCAGTCACTTAACTTCTCTGTGCCTCAGTTCCCTCGTCTGTAAAATGGGAATGAAGACTGTGAGCCCCACATTGGACAACCTGCTTACCTTGTATCTACCCCAGTGCTTAGAACAGTGCTCGGCACATAGTAAGCACTAAACAAATACCATCATCACATCATCATCACTGTACTAAGCGTGGCTCAGTGGAAAGAGCGCGGGCTTGGACCAGAGGTCATGGGTTCTAATCCCGTCTCTGCCACATATCTGCTTTGTGACCTTGTGCAAGTCACTTAACTTCTCTGACCCTCAGTTACTTAATCTGTAAAATGGGGATTAAGACTGTGACTCCCACGTGGGACAACCTGATCACCTTGTATCCCCCCGGCACTTAGAACATAGTAAGCGCTTAGCAAATGCCATCATTATTATTATTATTACTAAGCCCATATCCTACCTCTGGCCTAGAACACCCTTAATAGCCAACAGACTATCACCCTCCACATCTTCAAAGCTTTATTAAAATCCCATCTCCTCCAGGAGGCCTTCCATGACTAAGCCCCAATTTCACCTGCTCCTTCTCCCTTCTTTGTCATCTACGTGCTTGGATCTGTGACATTTGAGCATTTGATATTCCTTTACTCTGTGTTGAGCACTGGACTTAAACCCAGCCCACACACTTCACTCCTCTAACGTCAACTTTCTCACCGTACCTCAATCTCGTCTGTCGCGCCGACGACCTCTCGCCCACGTCCTGCCTGTGGCCTGGAAGAGCCTCCCTTCTCAACTCCAAAAGACAATGACCCTGCCCCCTTCAAAGGCTTATTGAAGGGCCATTTCCTCCGAGAGGCCTTCCCTGACTAAGCCTTCATTTCATCTTCTCCCTCTCCCTTTTGCCTTGCCCTGATTTGCTCCCTTAATTTAGCTCTCCCTCAACCCCACAACTCTTATGTACATATCTGGAATTTATTTATTTATATCAATGTCTGTCTCTCCCTCTAGGCTGTAAGTTTGTTGCGGGCAGTGAATGTACGTGTGATTCTCAGGAGAAGCAGCATGGCATAGTGGATAGAACACAGGCCTGGGAGTCAGAAAGTCATGGGTTCTAATCCCTGCTCTGCCAGTTGTCTGCTGTGTGACCTTGGACAAGTCCCTTATCTTCTCTGTGTCTCAGTTACTTCATCTGTAAGATGGGGATTGAGACTGTGAGCCTCATGTCGGATAAGGGATTGTGTCCAACCCAGTTTGCTTGTGCCCACTACAGTGTTTAGAACATAGCAAGCGCTTAACAAATACCATAATTATTACTATTATTGAACTCTCCCAAGCTCTGCGTACTGTAAGCGCTCAATAAATACGATTGACTGACTGAATGACTAAATGTTTGGGAGCGTAAAGTTGAAGAAACAGAGGTCCGGAGAGGCTAATTAACTTGCTCAAGGTTATAGTGGGCAAGAAGCCAAATTAGGCTTCCCAATCCAGAGCCCTTTCCAATAGACTTCCCCACTGAGACCCTCATTTCCCACCCCATAAGGTAGGGTACAGAGTCCAGAGGGGATAATGAGAGCTGAGAACTTCCCCTTCCTCCCCCATAACAACTCTCCTCATGTCTGTTAGACTACGGAGACTACCCAAGGTAGTCACCTCGGGCAATTCATTTCACTTCTCAGAGCCTTAGTTCCCTCATCTTTAAATGGGGGTTAAAATGCGACCCCCATGTGAGACATGGACTGTGTCTAACCCGATTAGTTTGTATCTACCCCAGCGCTTAGCTCTGTGCCGGGCACATAGTGAGCGCTTGACAAAGACCATAAAATTAAAAAAGGACAGCACAGTCACTGTCGCAACTGTTTCATCCTCCTCACATATCTCAACACTCTGGGGAGTTTGGACTAGGGGGAGATTTTAGAGCTGATGTCACCTCTTCCCTTCCCCGGTTTCCAATGCCACACAGGTATGCATTCTGAGCTCACCCCGGGGATGCCAACCCCCTTTTCCCTGAAGTCTCCTGGGTAATAAAGGCCAAAGTTTCCCCCACGTGCCTTGAGGCCCCCAAACAACCAAACACAGCTACAAGTTGTCCTTCTATGACCAGCCACGTGTTCAAATGGTGGCCGGAGCCTTGCAGAATTTACCCAGCTGAAACAGGTGAGCCATAATTCTATTTATTATAGCTATAATTATATTTATTATAGCTATAATTCTATTTATTCTGACGCTTTTGACACCTGTCTACTTATTCTGTTTTGTTGTCTGTCTCCCCCTTCTAGACTGTGAGCCCTTTGTTCGGTAGGGACCGTCTCTATCTGTTGCCGACTTGTACTTCCCAAGTGCTTAGTCCAGTGCTCTGCACACAGTAAGAGCTCAATAAATACGACTGAATGAATGAATGAAAGGTGAGTCCAGCAAACCGCACCTACCACCTATCATTGATCATTCGATTGTTTTATGGAGCTTTTAATGTGTGCAGAGCACTCTCATAAGCGTTTGGGTGAGTAATAATAATACCAATAATAATTATATATAAAATAATATTATTAATAATAGGAGAGTAATAATAATAATTATGGTATTTGTTAAGCGCTTATTATGTGCCAAGTACTGTTCTACAATATAACAGAGTTGGTAGACTTATTTTCTGACATAATGTGCTTATAGTCTAGAGGGCGAGACAGACATAAATATAAATAAATCAATTCTGGATGTAATTCATGAATTGTAATTTATTATATAATACAATATAATGTACTATCATTTAATAAATCTGTGGATATAATATACTTGGATTTGCACCCTTTATTTGTCCCTCCCTCATCCCCACAGCATGTATGTACATAAAAGTAATTTGTATGTTTATACCAATGTCTGTTTCCCCCTCTGAACTGTAACTAAGCTCCTTGTGGGTAGGGAATGTGTCCAATCAACTCTGTGACACTGTACTCTCCTCAAGCGTTTAGTACAGTGCTCTGCGTGCAGTAAACTCTCAATAAACATGATTGATTTATCAGAATGTACATAGGTGCCAACTCAATGGCTCTTAATAATAATGATAATAATTCCACCACTAGATTGTAAGATTATTTAGGGAAGGGATCATGTCAACTTGTTCTATCGTACTCTCCCAAGGGCACACAGTAAGTCCACAAATATCAGTGACTAATGTTGTACTCTATTTGCTTTATTAATGATGTGTATATAGCTATAATTCTATTTATTCTGTTGGTATTGACACCTGTCTACTTGTTTTGTTGTGGGTTTTTTGTCCATCTCCTCCTTCTAGACTGAGCCCGTTGTGGAGTAGGGACTGTCTCTATATGTTGCCTATTTGTCCTTCCCAAGCGCTTAGTACAGTGCTCTGCACACAGTAAGCACTCAATAAATACGGTTGCATGAATGAATGAATGTTAGGCAATAATAATAATAATAGTAATAATGACATTTAGTAAGCGCTTACTATGTGCAAAGCACTGTTCTAAGCGCTGGGGAGGTTACAAGGTGATCATGTTGTCCTACAGTGAGCTCACAGTCTTAATCCTCATTTTACAGATGAGGTAACTGAGACGTACAGAAGTTAAGTGACTTGCCCAAAGTCACACAGCCGACAATTGGCGAGGCCGGAATTTGAACCTATGGCCTCTAACTTCAAAGCCCGGGCTCTTTCCACGCGGCTTCTCTAGGCTATGCTAAGTGCCTATTTACTAGACAGTTTCTTCCAGGCTGTAAGGGGACTAGTGCAGAGATCCAGACCACCCTAATCCTAGAGTAATTGTATTCCTCTATCATGTCCTTGAAAATGTAGCAGCCTAGGTTTTCAGCACTGGCATTGAAATTAAAATCCGGGACACGTATCGGGAAACCAGTCCATCCGGTCTGACAGCACTCTAGAACATAATAGTAATAATAATAATAATAATAATAATAATAATGGTATTTGTTAAGCGCTTACTATGTGCAAAGCACTGTTCTAAGCGCTGGGAAAGTTGCAAGGTGATCAGGTTGTCCCATGGGGGGCTCACAGTTTTAATCCATGTTTTGCAGATGAGGTGACTGAGGCACAGAGAAGTTAAGTGACTTGATACACAGAACAACTAAATAGAACTTTTCCTCGTGTGCCTTCATGATATACTTATGTCACATCATGTTACATAACAGATGTGATCTACTGGACACACAAAGACAGGGTGGTCAGCTAAGATGGGTCAGTCAAGCCCAGACTTGGGCGTCAGAGGATGTGGGTTAAAATCCCAGCTCTGCCAATTGTCAGCTGTGTGACCTGGGGCAAGTCACTTGACTTATCTGGGCCTCAGTTTCTTCATTTGTAAAATGAGGATTAAAACTGTGAAACCCCCGTGGGACAACCTGATTACCTTGTATATACCCCAGAGTTTAGAACAGCGCTCAGCACATAGTAAACGCTTAAAAAATACCATTTTAATTTTTATTATTGAGCGCTTACTAAGCTTGGGAGAGTACAATGTAACAATGTTGGTAGAAAAAATCACAGCAATCAGTGGTATTTATTAAGTGCTTGCAGTGT
Source organism: Tachyglossus aculeatus (assembly GCF_015852505.1). Classification (NCBI taxonomy): domain Eukaryota; kingdom Metazoa; phylum Chordata; class Mammalia; order Monotremata; family Tachyglossidae; genus Tachyglossus; species Tachyglossus aculeatus. The sequence goes on along the minus strand of NW_024044948.1, from coordinate 5,719 downwards.
AGTACAGAGCACTGTACTAAATGCTTGGAAAAGCAAATTGGTGGACATATTCCCTGCACACGAGAAACTCCAAGTCTAGAGCGTGGAGACAGTCATTAAAATAAATTACGCCAATGAATACAAGTGCTGTGGAGCTGAAGGTGAGGCGATGCAAATCCAAGTGCATAGGTGACACAGAAGAGGGAGAGAAAGTCAGGAAAAGAGGGCTTATTTGAGGAAGGCCTCTTGGAGGAGATGTTACTTTATTAATGTTTTGAAGATCGGGAGAGTGGGGGTCTGGCGCATATGGAGAGGGAGGGAGTTCCAAGCTATGGGGAGGTCTTGGAAAAGAGGTCGGTGGCAAGATAGACGAGATCAGGGCACAGTGAGTAAGTTGATGCTAGAAGAGTGGAGTGGGAAGGTTGGCCTGTAATAACAATAACAAAAATAATAATGATTCATTCATTCAACTGTATTTATTGAGCACTTACTGTGTGCAGAGCACTGTACAGAGCTTGGGAATTACAAGTCGGCAACATATAGAGACGGTCCCTACCTGACAACGGACTCACAGCCTAGAAGGGGGAAGACAGATCATAAAACAAAATATGTAGACAAGTGTCAAAACCATTAGAATAAATATAATTACATCTGTATGCACATCATTAACAAAAGAAATAGACTAGTAAGTATGTACAAGTAAAATAGAGTAATAAATCCGTACAAATATATACAAGTGCTGTAGGGGAAGGAAGGGGGTAGGGCGGGGGGATGGAGAAGAGGAGAGGAAAAAGGGGCCTCAGTCTGGGAAGGCCTCCTGGAGGAGGTGAGCTCTCAGTAGGGCTTTGAAGAGAGGACGAGAGCTAGTTTGACGGATGTGAGGAGGGAGGGCATTCCAGGCCAGGGGAAGGATGTGGGCCGGGGGTCGACGGCTGGACAGGCGAGAACGAGGCCCAGTGAGGAGATCAGCGGCAGAGGAGCGGAGGGTGCGGGCTGGGCTGGAGAAGGAGAGAAGGGTGGTGAGGTAAGAGGGGGCAAGGGGATGGAGAGCCTTGAAGCCGAGCGTAAGGAGTTTTTGTTTCATGCGAAGGTTGACAGGCAACCACTGCAAACTTTTGAGGAGGGGACTGACATGCCCAGAGCGTTTCTGTAAAAAGATAATCCAGGCAGCAGAGTGAGGTGTAGACTGAAGCCGGGAGAGACAGGACGATGGGAGATCAGAGAGGAGGTATTTGTTAAGCGCTTATTATGTGCCAAGCACTATTCTAAGCACTGGGGCAGACACAAGGTAATCGGGTTGTCCCTCGTGGGGCTCACAATCTTAACCCCTATTTTACAGATGACTTAGCTGAGGCCCATTGAAGTTAAGTGACTTGACGGAAGTCACAAAGCTGATAGCAGAGCCGGGATTAGAACCCCTGACCTCTGACTCCCAAGCCTAGGTGAGGTAATGTTAGGAATTTATCGAGTACCTCAGAAGGCACTGTTACCTTCTGAAGTAAGAAAGGAAGAATAAATAATATATTAGTGCCTACAAAGACCTGGATATTACTTGGAAAAGACTCCCACTTTACTTCTCATTTCCCACTGCCCTTTCATCCTTCCAGGATGGATAAAACCATCTTCCAGAAGGAAATGGCCAATCTCACGGAGGTTTCGGAATTCTTCCTTCTGGGATTCTCGGAGGTCCGGGAGTTGCATCTGGTCCACGCCGCGCTGTTCCTCCTGGTCTACCTGGTGGCCCTGATGGGGAATCTCCTCATAGTCGCCATCACCGGCCTCAACCGGCGCCTCCAAAACCCCATGTACTTCTTCCTCAGGAACCTGTCTATCCTCGACCTCTGCCTCATTGTCGTCACCGTCCCCCAGTACGTCCACTACTCCCTGACCGACGGTAGACAAATCTCCCTCCCGGGCTCTGCTTTCCAAGTGTTTGCGTTCATGCTCTGTGCCTGTGCAGAGACTTCCCTGCTCACGGCGATGTCCTTCGACCGCTACGTGGCCATCTGCCTTCCCCTGCGCTACGGGGTCATCATGGATAATGGGGTCTGTGGGAAGATGGTGGCCGCCTTGTGGCTCTTTGGCACAATGAGCGCCATGGCACACACCATTGCCACCTTCTCCGTCCCCATCTGGAGGTCCAACGTCCTTCCTCAGTTCTTCTGTGACATCCTTCAGCTCATCAGTCTCGCGGGGCCCGATGGAAATCTCCAGGAATTCGTGACAAAAACTGTCTCAGTCGGCCTCACCTTCGGTTATTTCCTCTCCATTGTCGTCTCGTATGTATACATCTTCCGGGCCGTGCTGAGGATGCCGACCCCCGAGGGCTGGGCCAAAGCCTTCTCCACCTGCCTGCCCCATCTCGCCGTCGTGACTTCATTTGTAGCAAATGGCGCCTTCGCCTACCTCAAGCCCGTGTCTGACTACCCCTCGACCCTGGACCTGCTGGTGTCCGTGTTCTACACCACAGTGCCCCCTATTCTGAACCCCTTCATCTACAGCCTGAGGACCCGAGACATGAAGGCCGCCCTGGGTAGAATGATAGCGGGGAAAGGCCTCTAAAGTGGTCGCATTTTAGCCCGAAGAACGCCGGGTCCCCAAACCTTGGCATCGGTCCCACGGGAGTCACTGGTGATGAGGGAGTCTTCTGTGGAGAAAGATCGCTGGCCTGGTTACTGAGGCCTCGGGATCAAGGTCCTCCATGCCCGAACTGATTAGAACACCTGCCGTCTACAGACAGTGGTGGCTGTGGAGATTGGCTATTTGTACTATTTGTAAAGCGCTTATTACCAATCAATCAATCATATTTATTGAGCACTTACTGTGTGCAGCGCACTGTACTAAGCGCTTGGGAGAGTACAGTACAACCATGAACAGACATTCCCTGCCCTCAACAAGTTTACCATCTAGACGGGGAGGCAGACATTACTAAAAATAAACAAATTACAGATAGGAACATAAGTACAGGGGGTTGAGAGTGGGGTGAATGAAGGGTGCAAATCCAAGTGCAAGGGCAATGCAGAAAGGAGTAGAAGAAGAGGAAATCGAGGCTTAATCGGAAAAAGGCTCCTGAGGAAAGTTGCTCTTAATAAATCTCTAAAGGTGGAGAGAGTGAGAGCTCAGAAGAGGGTCGTATAACTAGTCAGTTTGTAAGAGTCTCGTTCGTTATCAGAATTTCTCTACATTATAAATTCACTGTGAGTGGTGAATATGTCTGTTTATTGTATTCTACTCCCCCAAGATCTTACTACAGTGCTTCGCACGAGTCAAACGAAGACACTTGACCTAAAACTCAACATGTCAAAAACTGAACTCCTTGTCTTCCCTCCCAAACCCTGCCCTCTCCCTGACTTTCCCGTCTCTGTTGACGGCACCACCATCCTTCCCGTCTCACAAGCCCGCAACCTTGGTGTCATCCTCGACTCCGCTCTCTCATTCGCCCCTCACATCCAAGCCGTCACCAAAATCTGCCGGTCTCAGCTCCACAACATTGCCAAGATCCGCCCTTTCCTCTCCATCCAAACCCCTACCCTGCTTGTTCAAGCTCTCATCCTATCCCATCTGGACTACTGCATCAGCCTTCTCTCTGATCTCCCATCCTCGTGTCTCTCTCCACTTCAATCCATACTTCATGCTGCTGCCCGGATTATCTTTGTCCAGAAACGCTCTGGGCATGTTACTCCCCTCCTCGAAAATCTCCAGTGGCTACCAATCAATCTGCGCATCAGGCAGAAACTCCTCACCCTCGGCTTCAAGGCTCTCCATCACCTCGCCCCCTCCTACCTCACTGCCCTTCTCTCCTTCTACAACCCAGCCCGCACCCTCCGCTCCTCTGCCACTAATCTCCTCACCATGCCTCGTTCTCGCCTGTCCCGCCATCGACCCCCGGCCCACGTCATCCCCCTTGCCTGGAATGTCCTCCCTCCGCACATCCACCAAGCTAGCTCTCTTCCTCCCTTCAAGGCCCTACTGAGAGCTCACATCCTCCAGGAGGCCTTCCCAGACTGAGCCCCCTACTACCTCTCCTCCTCATCCCCCCTCTCCATCCCCCCGTCTTACCTCCTTCCTTTCCCCACAGCACCTATATATACGTATATATGTTTGTACATATTTATTACTCTATTTATTTATTTATTTATTTTACTTGTACATATCTGTTCTATTTATTTTATTTTGTTAGTATGTTTGGTTTTGTTCTCTGTCTCCCCCTTCTAGACTGTGAGCCCACTGTTTGGCAGAGACTGTCTCTATATGTTGCCAACTTGTACTTCCCAAGCACTTAGTACAGTGTTCTGCACATAGTAAGCACTCAATAAATACGATTGATTGATTGATTGAATTGAGTGAATTTTTGACCATGGGCATTCTCGTGGGTGAGGGAGGTAACATTAGTGGGACAGTCTGAGCCCTGCTGAATGTCTGAGGTAACGTAATCTCTGGGACTCCACAGTCTTCCAGATAACGAGTCCCTCCGGGTGAACCCAGGGCCGGTCTGCCAGGGGAACCCCCTCCCCCTGTCCTGCCGGAACAGCAGCTGCTGTTTCCGAGGAGCCCGGAGCACTTGTTTTATGCCACACTCATTCCCGTCCCGGCCACAAACCCGCATGGGGAGACGAAGAGGAGGAATTCAGTTTCCCCAACCCTGGACCACCCCGGTGAGTCAAAGTCAATCGCTCAATCCATCCATCGTAGTTACTGAGCATTTACTGGTTGTTAGACAGGATCTGGACCCACACGGAGCTTACAGCAGTGTGGCTCAGTGGAAAGAGCACGGGCTTTGGAGTCAGTGGTCATGGGTTAAAATCCCGTCTCCGTCAATTGTCAGCTGTGTGACCTTAGGCAAGACACTTAACTACTCTGTGCCTCAGTTACCTCATCTGTAAAATGGGGATTGATTGTGAGCCCGCGGTGGGACAACCTGATCACCTTGTATCCCCCCAGGGCTTAGAACAGTGCTTTGCACATAGTAAGCGCTTAATAAATGCCATCATTATTATTATTATTACAGCTGGCTGTTACAGAGCGCTGTACTAAGTGTTTGGGAGGGACCAGCACATCAGAGTGGGTGGACACAATGACGGCCCTTGAGAAGCTTCCAGTCTAGTGTGAGAAATAGATATTAAAATGAATTACAGATAGGGGAAGCATCAGAGTATAAGAATATGTCCATGTGTGAGAAGCAACTGAAAAGTAGTGTGGCCTAGGGGAAAGACCACAGGCCTGGAAGCCAGAGGACGTGGGTTCTAATTCCAGCTCCACCCCTCATTTGCTATGTGACCTTGAGCAAGTCACTTCACTTCTCTCTGCCTCAGTTATCTCATCTCATCTCATTTTATGGGGATTAAGATTGTGACCCCCATGTGGAACACGGACTGTGTCCAACCCGATTAGCTGGTATCCTTTGCAGCACTTAGTATAGTGCCTGGAACATAGTAACCTCTTAACAGATACCACCAAAAAAGGGTAGGTGGTGGAGCCGGGATTAGAACACAGGTCCTTTGTCTCCCATGCCCTTGGGCTTTCCACTTAGGTTATGCTGCTTCTCAATCACAGACCGGAATGGAAGATATAGAATACATGTCCAGGTTGTAAAGAAGTGCCAGATAAAAAGTCAGGAAGGCATTGAAGATGGAAGGGGAAGGCTAGATGTGAGAGGAGCGGCCAGACGTGGGATGTGGGTGGCAAAGCAGTCGCTGTGGAAAAGATACTGACCACCCGAAGAAGAAATTTCTCTGAGTTG
>NW_024044947.1:104934-114653 GCF_015852505.1 Tachyglossus aculeatus | reverse complement strand
CACGTATCTCCTCCCGTTTCCCCCCGCTCTTTAAATGAGTGGATCATGGGGATCGGCTGGAGCCGGAGACCGTCCTGCAGCTCCTGGGTTCGGCCCACTGAGGGCGCCCTCGCCACTCCTCCCGACTTACGCACCGTTCAGTGGAGCTCGGGGATTGGCTGAAGTCGGGGATTCCCCTGCACCTCGTGAGCTCGGCCGGAAGTGGACGCTCTCGCAACTCTTCCCGTTTCTCCCCCTCTCCATAAATGTGTGGACCGTGGGGATCAGCTGGAGATGGGAACCTTCCTGCAGGTCCTGGGCTCGGCCAATAGAGGGAGCCCTCGCAGCTCCTCCCGGCCCCCACCGCCACTCTGCCCTGGTCCCAATCGGCCTCTTGGCCCAGGTACCCCTATGCCTCCCGGCCCTGGTCCCTCTGTGCCTTCCTGCCCTGGTCTCCTTCTACTTCCAGGGCCATTGGTCTCTCTCCGTCCCGGCCATGTGTCCCCTCTACCATGCGGCCCTGGTCCCCTTTTCTTGTAGCCCAGGCATCCTTCTGCCTGCCTGCCTGTTCCACCTGTTTCGGCCCAGGTACTCTTCTGCCTCCTGGACCTGCTCCCTCCCACCTCCTGGCCCATGTCCCTATTGGCTTCCCTGCCCAGGTACCCCTTAGTCTTTTGGCCCTCGTCCCCTTCTGTCTCCAGGCCCTGGACCCTCCGTGCCTCTAGATCCTGGTCTCCTTCTCCCTCCAGGCCCTTAGGTCTCTCTCCTCCCCGGCCGTGGCTCCCCTCTACCTCCAGGCCCTCGTCGCCTTGTCTCCCGGCCCAGGGACCATTCAGCCTCCTTGCCCTGGTCCCCCTCTGCCACCCTGCTCTGGTCCCCCTCTGCCTCCCAGCCCTGGTCCCTCTGTACCTCCGGGTTATGGGCTTCTACTTCCAGGCCCTTGGGTCTCTCTCTATCCTGGCCCTGGTCCGCCTATACCCTGACACAAATACACCTCAGTATCCTGGTCCCGGTCTCTCTCTGCCTCCTGGTCCTGGTCCCCCTCTGCCTCCCTGCCCTGGTTCCCATCTGAGTCTCAGTCCTGGTTCCCCTCTCTATCCCGGCCCAGGTTCCCCTTTGCCTCCCGACCCCAGTCTCCCTCTGCCTCCTGGTCCTGGTCCCCCTCTTCCTCCCTGCCCTGGTTCCCATCTGAGTCTCAGTCCTGGTTCCCCTCTGTCTCCCGGTCCAGGTTCCCCTCTGTCTCCCGGCGCAGGTACCCGTCTGTCTTCCGACCCTGGTCCCCCTCTGCCTACCTGCTCTGGTCCTACTCGGACTCCAGGCTCGGGTTGCCCTCTCCGTCCCAGCCCCAGGTCAGATATACCACCCAGCCCTGCTGCCCGTCTCCCGGACCTGGTCCCCTTCTGGCCGTTATCACCCTGTTTCCCGGCCCAGGCACACCTCTGCTTTCTGGCCCTGGTCCCCCTCTTCCTACCAGCCCTTGTCCCACTATGCCTCCAGACCCGGGTCCCCCTCCGACTCCAGGCCCGGGTCCCCCTCTCCTTCCCAGCCCTGGGTCCCATATACAACCTGGCCCTGCTGCCCCTCTCCCAGCCTGGTACCCCTCTGCCTCCTGGCCATCGTGCTCCTGTCTCCCGGCCCAGGCACCACTCAGACTCCCGTCCTTGCTCACCTTCACCTCGCAGCCTTGGTACCCCTCTGCTTCCCAGTCCAGGTCCCCCTCTGCTGCCCTGCCATGGTCCCCCTCTGCCTTCGGGGACCTGGTCCCTCTGTGCTTCCCGGCACTGTTCTCCCTCTACCTCCAGCCCCTGGTCCTTCTCTCTGTTGCGGCCCTGGGTCCCCTCTACCTGCCCCCTCTGGTCTCCCTGACTCCCGGCCCAGGTACTCCTCTACCTCCCCAGGACCCCCTCTGCTTCTCTGACCTGGTCCAGTCCGCTTCTCTCTCCATCCCTGACTTGGGTCCCCTTTACTTCCTGGCCCAGGTCCCGCTGTCTCCCGACGTAGGTACCCCTCTGCCACCTGGCCCTGATCGAATTCTGCCACCCCGCACTGGTAGTCCTTTATTTCTCGGCCCTGGTCCCTCTGTGGCTCTGGGCTCTGGCCTCCTTTTCATTCATTCAATCGTATTTATTGAGCGCTTACTGTGTGCAGAGCACTGTACTAAGCATCTCCCGGCCCTAGTCCCCCTTTCTCTCGGCACAGGTAACCCTCTGCCTCCCAGCCCTAGTCCCTATCCGCCACCCTGCCCTGGTTCCCCTCTACCTCTCGGCCTTGGTCCGCCTTTCTCACAGCCCACGTACCCCTCTGCTCCCCTGCCCTGGTCCCCATGCCTCCCGGCCCAGGTATGCTTCTGCCTTCCGGCCCTGGTCCCCCGTCTCCCAGCCCAGGTACTCCTCTGCCTCCTGGACCTGGTCCCCCTCTGCCTACTTGCCTTGGTCCCCGTCTTCCGGACCAGGTACCCTTCTACCTCCTGGCCCTGCTGCCCCTCTGCCTCCCGGCTCAGGTCTCCCGTTTCCAGGCTCAGGTACTCCTCTTCCTCCTGGACCTGGTCCCCCTCTGCCTACATGCACTGGTCCCCCTTGGCCTCAAGGCCCAGGAACCCCTCTGCTTCCTGGCCCTGGTCCCCCACTGCCACGATGCCCCGATCTCCCTCTGCATTCCAGACCTGGTCCCTCTGTGCTTCCAGGCATTGTACCACCAGGCCCTTGGGTGAGTCCCCATCCAGGCCCTGGGTCCCCTCAACCTCCCAGCCCTGGTCCCCCTGTCTCCCGGCCCAGGTACGCTGCTGTCTCCTGGCCTTGGTACGCCCCCAACACTCTGCCCTGGTCATCCTCAGCCACCCGGACCTGGTTCCTCTGTTCAACCGACCCTGGTCACCCAGGGCCTCCTGGCCTTTGTTTCTTCTACCTCGAGGTCATTGGGTGAGTCTCCGTCCCGGCCCAGGTACCCCTCTGGCTCCCTGCCCTGCTCCCCCTATCTCCCGGCCAGGATACCTCCCCCTATCTCCCGGCCTGAGTACCTCTCTGCCTACCCGCCCTGGTCCCCCTCTGCCTCCCGGCCCACGTACCCCTCTGCCTCCTGACCCTGGTCCCCGCACACCATCCTGCCTTGGTCCCCATCTGCCTCTTGGACCTGGTCCCTCTGTGCCTCCCGGCCCTCGTCACTCAGGGCCTCCCGGCCTTGGTTTCTTTCTAGCTCCAGGCCCTTGGGTTAGTCTCTTTCCAGGCCCTGGGTCCCCTCTACCACCCGGCCCAAGTACCCCTCTGCCTATCGGCTCTGGTCCCTCTGTCTCCCTGCCCAGGTACCCCTCTGCCTCCTAGGCCTGGTCCCTCTCTGTCTCCACGCCCTGCTTCCCCCTCGGCCGCCCGACCCTGGTGCCCCTCTGGCTCCCTGCCCTTGTCGCCCACGCGTCTCCACCATGGTCCTCCTTTGCCTCCCGGCCCAGGTTCCCCTCTGTCTCCTGACCCTGGTCCGCCTCTGCGTCTATTATCTGGTCACCCCGTGCCTCTCGGCCCTGGTCCCCCTCTGCCTCTCAGCCCTGGTCCTCCTGTCTTCCGGCCCAGGTACCCCAGTGCTTCCTGGCCCTGGTTCCCCTCTGCCTCCCGGCCCTGGTCCTTCTGTGCCTCCCGGCCCTGGTCTCCCTGGACCTCCAGGCCCTGCTCCCTCTCTCTGTCCCGTCCCAGGTCCCATCTACCTCCCAGCCCTGGTCCCCTGTCTCCCGGCGCAGGTTCCACTCTGCCTCCTGGCCCTGGTCCCCCTCTGCCTACCCGCCCTTGTCCCCCTCTTGGCTCTGGTCTCCCTGTCTCCCGGCCCAGGTCCCCCTATGCTTCCCTATCTCGGTCCCCCCTACTTCTTGGCCATTGTTCCACTCTACCTCCCGGCCCAGGTACCCCTCTACTTCCTGGCCCTGGTCACCCTCTGCTCCCGGCCACGGTCCCCCGTCTTTCGGTCTAGGTATCCCTCTGCCTATAGGCTCTGGTCTGCCTCTGCCTCTGATCTGTTCGGCCCCTGCCTCTCGGAACTTGTTCCTCTCCTTTTCTCAGCCCTGGTCCCCCTGACTCCCTGCCCAAGTACCCCTCTGCCTCCCGGGCATGTCCCCCTGTCTCCCGGCCCAGGCACTACTCTGCCTTCTGGCCCTGGTCCCCCTCTGCCTCCCCGCCCTGATCCCCATCTGCATCCCGGCTCTGGTCCCTCTGTGTCTCCCAGCCCGGGTCTCCTTCAATCTCCAGGCCCTGGTCCCTCTCTCCATCACGGCCCTGGGTCACCTCTGCATCCAGGCCCTATTCCACATTTCCTGCGCCAGGTACACCCCTGCCTCGAGGCCCTGGTCCCCCTCGGCCACCCGACTCTGGTGCCCCTCTGCCTCCCTACCCTTGTCACCCCCGCTTTGTCTCCCAACCCTGGTTCCTCTGTCTCCTGGCCCAGGTCACCCTCTGCTTCCCGGCCCTGGTCCCTCATCTCCCGGCGCAGATATCCCTCTGCCTTCTGGCCCTGGTCCTCCTCTACCTCCAGGCCTGGCTACCCCTCTCTGTCCCAGCCATATACAACCCAGCTCTGCTGCCTGTCTCCTGGCCTAGTAGGCCTCTGCCTCTTGGCCGTCGGCCCCCTGTCTCCTGGCCCAGGTACTCCTTTGCCTCCTGGACCTGGTCCCTCTGTACATCCGGGTCTTGGTCTCCTTCTACCTCCAGGCCCTTTGGTCTCTCGCAATCTCGGGCCCTTGGTTCCCTCTACCTCTGGGCCCTGGTCCAACTGTCTCCCAGCCCAGGTATCCCACTACCTCCCAACCCAGGTCCCCCTCTGCCTCCCCACACTAGTCCCCTTCTACCTCCCGTCCCTGATTCCTCTCTGCCTGCCCTGGTCCTCTCCTGAATCTCCTACCTGGTTCCCCTCTGCTCCTGGACGTGGTCCCCCTCTGCCTCCCGGCCCAGTTACCCCGCCGCATCCTGGCACTTTTCCCCCTCTGCATCCAGGCCCTGGTCCCCCTGTCTCCCGACCCAGGTACCCCCTCTGCCTCTCGGCCCTGATCTCCCTCTGAATCCCCATGCTGGTCCCCCTCTGCCTCCCGGCCCTGGTCCCCCTCTGCCTCCCTATCCTGGTTCCCCCCCACCTCTCGGCCCTAGTCCCGCTGTCTCCTGGCCCAGGTCACTCTATGCCTCCCGGCCCTGGTCGCTCTGTGCCTCCCGGCCCGAATCTCTACATCCGGGCCCCTGGGCCACTCTCCTTCCCGGGCCTGGGTGCCCTCTACCTCCAGGCCCTGGTCCTCTTGCCTCCTGGCCAAGGTACCCCTCTGCCTCCTGATCCTGGTCCCCCTCTGCCTCTGGGTACTGGTCCCTCTGTGCTTCTCGGCACTGGTCTCCCTCTACCTCCAAGCCCTGGTCTTTCTCTCCGTCGCGGCCCTGGGTCCCTTCTACCTGCCCGTACTGGTCTCCCTGCCACCCGCCCCAGGTACCCCTCTACCTCCAGGCACTGGTCCCCTCGGTTGCCGGTCCGGGCACCCCTCTGCCGCCCGGCCATGGTCCCCCTCAGTCTCCATACCCTGGTCACTCCCGCCTCTCGTTCCTGGTCCCCCTCTGCCACCCGGCCCTGGTCACCCTCTGCCTTCCTGCCCTGGTCACATTCTGGCTCCCTGCCCTGGTCTTCCCGGCCTCTCGGCACGAATCCCCTTCTGACTCCCGGACTAGGTACCCCGCCGCATCCTGCCCCTTTTGCCCCCTCAGCCCCCAGGCACTGGTACCCCGTCTCCCCGCCTAGGTACCACTCTGCTTCCCAGCCCTGGTTACCCTGTCTCCCGGCCCAGGAACCCTTCTGCCTCCTGGCCCTGGCCCCCCTCTGCCACCCTGCGCTGGTCCCTATCTGCTTCCCGGCCCTGGTCCCGCTTGCCTTCCGGCCCTGGTCTCCTTCTACATCCAAGCCTGTGAGACTCTCCCCATCCCGGCCCTGGGACACCTCTACCTCTCAGGCCTGGTCCCCCATCTCCTGGCCTAGGTACCCCTCTGCCTCCCGGCCCTCAGGTAGCCTTCTGCCTTCTGGCCCTGGTCCGCCTCTGCCACCCTGTGCAAGGTCCCCCTCTGCTTCCCGACCCTGGTCCCTCTTGCCTCCCAGCCCAAGTCTCCTTCTGCCTCCAGGCCCTTGGGTCTCTCTCTTGCCCAGCCCTGGGTCCGCTCTGCCAACCGGCCCTGGTCCCCCCGACTCCCGGTCCAGGTACCACTCTGCCTCCTGGTCCTGTCCCCCTCTGCCACCCGGCCCTAGTCCCCGTTTCCCGGTCCAGGTAATACTCTGCGTTGTAGCCCTGGTCCCCCTCTGCCTCCCTGCCCGGGTCCCCTCTCCCCTCAGCCCTGGTCCCCCTCTGCCTCCTGGCACAGGTACCCACCTGCCTTCTGGCCCTGGTCCCACTCTGCCTCCCGGCCCTAATCCCCCTGTCTCTCTGCCCAGGTACTCTTCTGCCTCCTGGCCCTGGTCCCCCTCTGACTCCTGGCCCTTGTCCCCCTCTGCCTTTCCCACTGGTCCAACTTTATTTTCTGACCCTGTTACTCCCACCCACCCACAGACCTTCTGGCCCTGGTCCTCTACTCCCTTAGGCCCTAGGTCCAATCTATCTCCCTGCCTTGGTCCCCATCTTCTGCCCGGACCTGGTTGCTGTCTGCCTACCGGCATTGGTGCCCCAGTTACCCCCAGCTCTCGTCACCTTGTATCTCTCTGCCCTGGTCCCCCTGTGTTTCCCGGCATTGGTCCCTTTGTACCTGCCAGCCCTGGTCTCCCTCTTCCTCCAGGCCCTTTTCCCTCTCTCTGTCCCAGCCCTGGATTCCCTCTAACTACCAGCCTAGGTGCCCCTGTCTTCAGGCCCAGGTACCCCTCTGCCTCCCAGCCCTGGTCCCCCTCTCCCTCTCTGCCCTTGTCAGCCCTGCTTCTCGGACCTCGTCCCCTTTGCCTCCCGGCCCTGTTCCCCCTCTGCCTCCCGTCCCTGGTCTACCGTCTACCAGCCTGGATACCCCTCTGCCTCCTGACACTGGTCTCCCCTGCCTCCTGCTCCCACTCTGACTCCCTACCCTCGCTACCCGGCCCGGGTCCCCCTCTACCTCCCGGCCCTGGTCTACCCCTATTCTTGGCCCTGGTCCGCCCAGCCACCCTGACCTGGTCCCCCTCTGCCTCCCGTCCCTGGTTCCCCTAAGCCTAGTTCCCCTTTGGTTCCAAGAAGCCGAGTGACAAGGGAAGGGAGGCAGAGGTACCCCTCTGTCTGCTGGCCCTGGTCCACGCTTCTCGGCCCTGGTCACTCTTTGCCTTCTGGCCCAGGTTCTGCTCTGCCTCCTGGCCTTGGTCCCTATTTTCCTACCGGCACTGATCCCCCGTCTCCCGGCCCAGGGACCCCTCTAACTCTTGGCCCTGGTCCCTCACTGCCGCCCTGCCGGGGTCCCCCACTGCCTCCTGGCCTTGCGTCCCCTCAACCTCCCGGCTCTGTTCACCCAGTCTCCCGGCCCAGGTACACCCCCAGGTACCGCTCTGCCTTCTTGCCCTGACCCCCTATGCTTTCGGGCCCTGGCCGGCCTCTGCCTCTCTGACCTGGTTGCCCTCCGCTTCTCGGCCCTGGTTATTCTCTGCCCTAGTCCCACAGTCTCCTGGCACAGGTACCCATTTGCCTTCCGACCCCGGTCCCCCTGCCTAACAGCACTGGTCCCCCTCTGTCTCCCAGCCATGGCTCCCCTCTGCCTCCCTGACCTTGTCACCCCTGCTTCTCTGCCCTGTTCCCCCTCTGCCTAGCAGCCCTGGTCCCCCTACTGGCCCGGGTACCCCTGTGCCTCCTGGCCCTGTTTCCCCTCTGCCTTCCTTCCCAGGTGCCCCTCTTCTTCCCGGCCCTGGTATCCCGTATCCCAGCAGAGGTAACCCTCTGCCTCCTGGCTCTAGTGCCCCACTGCCCTAGTCTGCCCCAGCCTCCCCTGCCCTTGTCCCCCTCTGCCTCCCGGCCCTGAGTCCCCTCAACCATCTGGCCCTGGTCCCCCTGTCTCCTGGCCCAGGTACCCTTCTAAATCCTGACCCAGCTCCCCCTATGCCTTCCCGCCCTGGTTCCCCTCTGCATCATTCATTCAATCGTATTTATTTATTCATTCATTCATTCCTTCAATCGTATTTATTGGGCGCTTACTGTGTGCAGAGTACTGTACTAAGCCCTTGGGAAGTACAAATCGGCAACATATAGAGACGGTCCCTACCCAACACTCTAGAAGGGGGAGACAGACAACAAAACAAAACATATTAACAAAATAAAATAAATAGAATAAACATGTACAAATAAAATAAGTATATAAAGAGTAATATAAGATAAATAAATAAATAAATAGAGTAATACACATGGTAAGAGCCCGCTGAGGGACAAGGCCTGCTTCCAGCCCGATCTCCTTGGGAGCCACCCCGACGTTCATTCATGCATTCAATCGTATTTTTTGAGTGCTTACTGTGTGCAGAGCACTGTACTAAGCGCTGGGGAAGTACAAGTTGGCAACATATACAGACGGTCCCTACCCAACAGTGGGCTCACACTCTAGAAGGGGGAGACAGACAACAAAACGGAACATATTAACAAAATAAAATGAATAGAATAAACATGTACAAATAAAATAAATTAATAAATAGAGTAATACACATGGTAAGAGCCCTCTGCGGGACAAGGACTGCGTCCAACCCGATCTCCTTGGGAGCCACCCCGGCGTTCATTCATTCATACCTTCATTCAATCGTATTTATTGTGGGCAGAGCACTGTACTAAGCGCTTGGGAAGTACAAGTCGGCAGCATATAGACGGTCCCTCCCCAACAGCGTTCACAGTACAGTGCCAGGCGCATGGTAAGAGACCTCTGAGGGACACGGATTGCATCCAACATGATCCGCTTGGAGCCCGCCCCCCGGACACGTAGTAAGCGCTTGGGGAATAACTTTATTATTAGTTTATTATTATTATTATTATTATTATTATTATTATTATTATTATTATTATTATTATTATTGTAGTGGCTGCCCTGGTCTGGGCAGGGTGGGCGGCGGCTTCCTTCGGCCATGTGTCCCGGACCTGTGAGGAAGGGAGCCCCGTCGTCGTCGTCCTCTCCTCAGGCGGCCATCGAGGGCCCACGCTTACTTATTGAGCGATTACTGTGTGCAGAGCCCTGTACTAAACGCTTACTGTACTGTACTCTGCATCCCGGCCCTTGTTCCCCTCTGCCTCCCTGCCTTGGTCCCCCATGCCTATCGTCCCTTGTCCCCCTCTGACTTTCAGCCGTAGTTCCTCTGTACTTACGAGAAGCGGGGGGCGGGGGGCGGGGACAAGGTCAGGGAGTCAGAGGTACCCCTGTGCCCGCTGGACCTGATCCCCGTTTCCCAACCCTGGTCCCCCTCTGCCTTCAGGCCCCTGTCCACCTCTGCCTCCCAAGCCTGGTCCCGCCCCCGTCTCCTGGCCCAGGTACCCCTCTCCCTCCTGGCCCTGATCCCCCTCTACCTCCAGGCACTGATCCCCTTCTACCTTCGGACACTGGTCCCTTTGAGCCTCCCGACCATGGCCTCCCTCTACCTCCAAGCCACTGGGTCTCTATCCTTCCCGGCCAGGGGTCCCTCTACTTCCTGGCCCCGGTCCCCCTGTTCTACCAAGACCGGGTCTCCCTCTACCACCAGACCCGGGTGGCTCTCTCCGTCCCGGCCCTGGGACCCTCTATCTCCCGGCCTAGTTCCCCCTGTCTCCCCGGCACAGGTTACCCCTCTGC